>NW_020214640.1:336360-353521 GCF_003070985.1 Temnothorax curvispinosus
AGAGAGAGAGAGAGAGAGAGAGAGAGAGAGAGAGAGAGAGAGAGAGAAGATGAGGAAAGCTAACATGATAGCGTAGTAAAAAGGACAGATATATGTATGGTGCGTGGTAGAAAAGACAGAGAAATGCAAGGAGATGGAATAAGATGAGAGCAACAAGAAGAGGAAGACGGGGAGGAAACGCAGCGAGCGAGACGCGAGATGATTCGCAAAGAGGGGTGCGAAAAAGGAAGGTGGGATGATGGCATGATGCAGGGGAAGCTCGTGAATAAAGGATACAAAAAGAACGGGTCGACGGGTCTCCGTTGTGCCGAAAAGGATGGTGGTCGAAGGGCAGTGGGAGGCTGAAACGCGGGGTGAAATGGAGCAAGAAACTGCCGATTCCTTGCATACGAAAAACTCGCCGGACCCCCTGCAACGACGACAACGACGACTCCTCCGTCTGTTACGAATCGCAACGATGAAATATACCGCCGTAAGACGACATCAGTTTTGCCAACGAACAGCGCACGAGTCTGTGATTCAATTACGTATTCTTCCCCGTTCGCGTTATCGATAAAGTGAATGCGAGGGAAACTCCGTTGCCTCCAATATTAAAAAGTCACAATAACGTCGTGTACATTCGATCGGCTCTATGCGACCAAAGCGGAGAAGTATTCCACTATACGCGTTCTAGTTGTATGCTAAAATAAGATGGAAAGCAAAAGTGTCACGTAATATTATGTCCCTCCAGTGTCGCAATAACGGAAAAATACCCAGTACAATAGTACACGATATTTTACGATGTCCTGTTTAATTTAAAAGTTAATGAATAAATATTTTATATCTTAGCATGTATCTTTCTCTTTTCATCACCAAATAATCATGTCAAATCACAGATATTCATGCAACAGTTAGAGATACATAATATTTTGACCAAATATATATACAAATATATTACCTACTAAGTAATTCCAGATGTCCAGTGCAAATTTAAAACATTTATATTAAAATAAGATACTTGAAGAATTAATTTGTTTTTCTTAAGCTTTTTTTCAATTTAACTTACATAGCAATATGTTAGATATATCTTATATTTATAAAACATACATGTTAAAATTAAATCAAAATTTAATGTTTATCGCGACTAAAAAGGTCAATATCTTGGAACGTTTTTATATGTGTCTTTAAAGACAAAATATAAAATGAGAACTCGGGCAACAAAAACCTGGGACAATAGCCGATTAGCTACATCTAATGATAAAGAAAAGGTTAATAAATCTTTAGTCGTATCAATACTTATCAAGAGAAAATTTTACCTCTTTTTCATCGTTTCGTACAAACCATCAGTATTGCTCTCTTATTAGGGTCAATTATCCCATAAACCGGAAGTTCCGTGAACCTATGATCGGCTTAATACGATTGATTTTTCCATGAACAAAGAAACGAAGTCAGAGAAAAAGGAGTCATTATAGGTACTAATGCGGAAAGTAATAAAACGTATTTTAAGGGGATGAAAGATGAAGAAGACCGAGAGGGTGGGGTGGGGGTCTAAGAAGAAGCAGTCGAAGGTAAGATGGATAATTGAAGCGAGAACGTAGAACGACGCCGGAAGTTCCCAGTTTCCTCTCGCCGGAAGTTTTACGTGAAAGTTTAATCGTAAAGAGAGAACGAAAGAGAAAGAGACCATGTCCGATAAGAGGACGACTGGATGGACGTTATCGAATCGCAAGTTAATGAGCATTATGCGATAAAAACGTCTTAGTCTGGAGCATGACCCGCGGCAACCAGATCTCAATAGTTTAAAACGCCATGAAAGCGCCATAAAAACGTCCTTCATAAAGATCTTCGCGAGCACGAGCTTGGT
Organism: Temnothorax curvispinosus; assembly: GCF_003070985.1. NCBI lineage: Eukaryota > Metazoa > Arthropoda > Insecta > Hymenoptera > Formicidae > Temnothorax > Temnothorax curvispinosus. Next base: position 338,204 of record NW_020214640.1, read on the forward strand.
ATACCGTCACTGTGAATTGTAGATGCCATTTTACCTTAGCTCGTTACCCTACCTTAGCTTGTTAAAGAAAACTTTCGGAATTCTCTCTATAGCGTCTCGCTTGACATCTTATCAGAGAACAAAGCAGCTCGATATGGGTCAACCTCAAGCGAGTTCGTTCCCTGCAACTCGTGACGGCAAATAAGAATTTCAGTTAACAGGAAGAGGCTGCTTTTATCCTGTAAAATGTATATAATCATAAAAATGTCGTACTTAATAAATTAAAAAATATAATAAAAGCTCGTTCACTTTCAATGGCAATGTTTAAAAAAATCATATAAATTTATTTAAATTTATATTAATATTATAATGTGTTTTTATGCGTATCTTTTTTAATAGAATTTTAATTTTTGATGTAAATAAATTTCATAAAAGAGAAACAGAAAACCGTTTTGATAATCAAAACAACGGTTATTTAAATATGAATATCAAATGAATAATATATCTCGTTGCCCCAATTTCTTTGCATATTAACACGTTGAAAGGAGCGCTGAAATTCTTCACTGCCTTGAGCTTTCTTGGTTAGATATGGAAGACACGCGCGCGATAAAGAGCAATTATTCATGTTCCATTTTACTCTTTTACAGGACGGCGGCACGGAGTCATGTTACAGGACGACCCTGCGTTTCGAGACGATTCAGTGGTCCCACGCGGGAGAATGGTTGTTGCTCGTCCGTTCATCGGCAGGGATCGCCGACGCTTCCGTTCTACTCAACGTGACGCACGCTTCCGGTTACAGTCATGCCCACATCCGATCGGCGAGTATCACGTATCTTCTGCTCTGTTTGACCCTGCAGGCGATCCTGCGGGAACACCGTCGCTGAGACGACATGCCCAATGGAGATTTAGACGGAAGAAACTTTGGCAAAATTCCTAGAGATACGGAAAGCTCGTACGTCAGCTTTCCCAATGGCGAGAGGAAAAAAGGGAAGCTTCTTTGTATATAACGTCGAAATTCTTTCTCCGAAAGAATTTCCCCCCGCGCGATTCTCGCGTCAACGAGACGCACAATTTGCTCGACATGCCGCGACGCGACACTTGCGTGTCTACGACGTTACACGAATACAATGAAACCACGGATGGAAGCTCTGCTGACGCGCCTTCGGGTCGGATTATTACGGCCTCGGTGTGTTCCTCGGATCTCGTGATCGGTCCTCTTCTGTTCTACTCCGGAACGCGATTCTGAAAGACGCGTTTACGAATGTACGATCGCGCGAAAGCGCACGGACCGCTGCCGTCGTCGTGTGTAAAACCTTAGGCAAGCTCGCGTCCGCACGAACGAGTCCCCGTGTGATCGAGACACGATTAAAATTCGATTTCTCTGGCCTTATATGTGAGAATAGTGGAGGAAAGATTGGAGAGAGGAATAGAAGGGAAAGGAAGGGATCGCGCGGGCGACGGGATACGTATTTACATAGAGTGAAAATTTGTAAACTATGAATCCGTGCGCGCGTGTACCGCACATACGCGCGATTCGCCATACATGTATATACTTGTATAGGTAATAAATAAATAAGCCGATGTTTGCGAATTGTGGAACGGTGTTTCCGCGTGTAGAGATTCGAACGAAACGGTTACCAATTCTTTTCTTTTTTCCCCCCTTTCTTTCTTGCCGCTGGCGAATTTTTCGCGAATGAAAAAAACAAGATACAGTTAAATTGCGGTCGAACGAACTCGGATGGATCGACTTTGTGCCGAACTGTAATGTATTAATATTGCGAAACAAATCCGTGACGCAAATACGACGAGCGATACTGCTCGTAATAATAACGAAATAATAAAGTATGAGCCGGCAGGAAGGTGTGACGTAATAGAATAAAAAGATAATTACAAATTTTAACGAGGGATACGCGGTCTCCTGTACGAAAGTATATGGACACGCTACCGGACGAGAGAAACTTAATTGTGCAACGTCAAATATTCCCAAAGATAGGGGCGACTAAAATAAATTGTTGTATATTATTTAGAATAAGTAGAGTTTGATAGTATGTATATAGTGACTGTAAATGCGTAGGCTATCGTACGCCCGTACACGACGAATTATACAGTGACGCTGTTAGAGATATATTTATTATTCGTTGATATATTTTTATAAAGTTTTATTTAGCCATAAGTTCTCGTTCGCCTTCCCCCCCGAATCTCGTTCGCACGATCACAATGCTCGTTTCGTTGATTGAGGCCGAGGAGCAAAGCGGCGGTAGTCGCTTTGCGTTTTACGAGCGTTTCAACGAGAACCATTACAATAAAGTACACTATGTCCTGTGAACGTCCTAAATTGAATTTAGCTGTAGCTCATCGTGAGAAACATGGACATTGTTGTCTTTGCGATACTTTGATCTATCCGATTGGGAATGGAACGTAGCGCGGCGTAGCGATCCCGTTCCAATCAATTCTTCGCTTCTTTCGAGGATCCTTAAGGTAACTTTTTCGTAAATTCGGTGGTTCCTAATTTTTGTAAAAATAGAATTTGTACTCGGCTTACCGACGACTAATGCTAAATCTTTGTCGCCGGTAATGTCTTACCCGCGCGCGTGACTGCAGTCGGTACTATCTATAGATACGAAATAAACATACCTGATGTCTTCATGTTAATTTAGTCGACTTTGACGAACCCGAGTTTTTTTTCAGATCGCTAAGGTGTTACAAGTAAGCAACGTGGTGTAATCGTTGTACCCAATGATGCCTAAGAGTCCAATAAATGATATTTACAATAATCGCAGTGTATATATTTATGATACTCCCTTTATCATGAGCGCTCCTCCACGTTTTCTTATCCCACTTCACAACTCTTCCGCTAATATTCTTCCATTTTTTACTACTAATACAAGTTGTTTGCGTTTATATAAGTTAGAGATGTATTATTGCTTCCTCATAGAGGAAGCTTTGTTTTCGTAAATTCGTATATTAACTTTTGATTGCGTATAATCTTGGGTTTAATCAACCAAATTTAAATTAATTATATATGAAATAGGGGTAGAAAAAACTAAAGAAAAAATTGGTTTTATAGTTTTTGACGTTAATATCTTCAGATTGTTGTAAAACGTCAAAATATTGCCCAAAAAAAAATGTCTGTATGTATGTATGTATGTATGTGCACAATTTACTAAAAAATCCATAACTTCAAAACTAATCAACCGAATTTAAATTTTAAATATATGAAATAGGGGTAGAAAAGACTGAGTAATTTAATAGAATTATTAAAAATAGTTAATATTACAGGGGTTACCCATTTCTTTTAAAAAAATGTTTTGGCACGTACATTTTTTTAAAAGAAATCGGTAACCCCCTTAATATTAACAATTTTTAATAATTCTATTAAATTACTCAGTCTTTTCTACCCCTATTTCATATATTTAAAATTTAAATTCGGTTGATTATTTTTACAGAGTTATTAAGTGTGCAAGTTGAAACTTGGACATTGCTTCCTTAGAGTTCTTAAGTGTGGGTACATAATTATGTATACAGGCTCCTAAAGAGTTAAGTGTGCGAGTAGAAACCTGCACATTGCTTCATTAGAGTTTTTAAGTGTTTAAGTAGAAACCTTCGCACACAAAGCTTCCTCTATGAGGAAGCCAAAACAAATAAATACTGAAAATTATACATTGAAAAAAATAAACACTTAATAACTATGAGGAAGCAATGTGCAAGTTTCAACTTGCACACTTTTTTTTGTTTCGTAAAACAGAATATTCAATTCGCCATTTCAAACAGGTCGTTTTAATTGCATTTGTTTGACAATTTTTAACGGCCAAAACTACGTTGTAAGATCAATCCAACGAAGAAAAGATTTTTTTACGAGTATAAAGATAACGAAACTTTAAGGATTGCTTCGTGGAAGGTTCACGAGAAGAACACGAATTGGGTCTCTCTAATAAAATAAGGTGAAAGCTTCGGGTAAGCTCTAAGTGGAGGGAACGAAGCCGCAGATGCAGACGAATTACTTTCACAAAGAAATCACGTGAAGAATTCTTCCAGTCAAAACGTGACCGACTTTACAGCCATTTCTTTCCCAATGGTTTTTGCCCGCGGTTTGAACCGCGACATTTGAGACTCAGTCTGTTCTCTATTACTTCTACTTCCGGCCGTTTCCTGTTATTCCGTGAGATTTATATCCGTTTCTATATACGGAAATGTATTACGAAAATCGCGTGCGTTCCTTGATAGTTTTATTAAAATATCTACAAAATCTGCACCTACAGAAGAAAGGTAAAAAAGAACTACATAGTAAAGGACTTTACTAGATTGATATTAGAATGTTGATATTAAATTGATTTACATAAGAAGTATTCAAATTCGTTAATCTTCCTCTTTTCAAAGCATTCTTGAATTGCTAAATTGGAAATTCGATTAACAAAGAAATTCCAATAAAAAGTTTCGCTCATTGTTAGTTAGCGTATCATTGCCACTTGATACCGCATTAAGAAATGAGTTCTCTTTAAATTGCATATGTCAGACCGAAGCGCGCCATATCGCGCACCACATTTGAGAACGTTCCTGCGGCTAAATTGCGCCACGTCGGAATTCGGCGGCACGAAAATTGGCCGCATTATGCCCCGCCAGGTACACACATATATGTGTGTGTGTGCGTATGTGCATTATACGTACATATATATGACGATGAAAATAATTTAATTCGCAATACCAACACACGCAACGTACCGTGGCGAATGCGCCAACCAAGTCACGTGTAACAGTCGTGTTAACTGGCGCGTACACGTGTATATATTTCTCGGCTTAAATATAACAAGCTTTCGCTACGAACGTCGCGGTAAAGGCAGCAGGGCGAAGAGGAGGAGGAAGAGGAGGCAGTGGGTTTCAGTGTGCAGGAAGCCCAGGATCGTTCCGCCTCTTCCTCCGCGCGCGGCGGAACAATCCGGCTTTGTCTCGTGGAAGCGCGCTTCCTACATCACCACTACCACTTGGCCACAATTTCAGCTTTTTAGACGTTACCGGCAGATTGAAGAAGCTACGAGTGCTAAAAGAAGTGAAACGATCGTTCAGGTCGTTCTGCGCTTTAAACGCGTCGTGGACTCGATCTCGGGTCTCAGTTGGCCCACCGTTAATGATAATTACGCCGTTTGCGAAAGATTCGATTAATCCTAACAATCGCAATCCGATTTTCACGGAACAACCGCCAGATATTCGTCCATTCGTCGTTCTACTACGTTTCACTGAATATTTCATAAACCTCTTCAATATTTCTTATCCAATCTCTTCGTTTCGCTTGACGAATACAAACGACGGGTATGACAATGTATAACTGATTGTGAATGGTCATAAGAGCGATATCCGCTTAGCGTCGATAGAATAAAAGTGTGACGCAATCGACTGTTTAAACTAAACGTCAAACATTAATTTATTACGTAATTTATTATGTTCAATTCCATCTAATCGTGTAATGTTTAATACTAAAATTAATGAACGGTACAAATGTAAATATGTCATTTAAAAAAATATCTTCTTTCTTTTCTTCCTTTTTTTTAAGATATAACACATTTTAACACGCAGCTCTTCATATCTAAATTTCATTCCTTTCCATTTAAATCCTCGATTTTCCGGGTAATCTTTGGCATGTGAGACAACGACACAGAGAGAAATATTTGTAAACTTCCCCGTAAGTTGTGTTCCTACAAACTGTATATTCGTGCACCGAGCCGCAACATCGCATTATCTCGGGAGATTTGAAACTCGTATGGAGAAAATTATGTTAGGGATTTTCGTGGCTGAGTCGGCGGCTTCTTGCGATCGTCTTTGCCCTTAATCTTGCCGGTCGCAGACCGAATCGATCCTGCTAATACATAATGGATCCCCGAGGCCTGTGATCCGAAACGAAATGCTCTTGTCCAATCGAATTAATGGCGTCGACAGTACTTTTTCTTCTCCCTTCCCTTTCCTTCTCGCTAAATTAATATTGCGGAAATATAATGTGTGGAATCAAATCTTTGAACAGCCTCCGTATAAGGGTTCTTCTGACATCCGTTCAGAAAATTAAATGAGAAAACTGGGCATAAAAAACTTCCAGAAAATTAAGAAACAATGTTTGCTTTTAAAAGCGACAGATTGGTGACACATATCAGACTACACTAGAAAATGTATGTAAAAATACACAAATAATATTAACGTAAAAATTATACTTTTTATAATGGAAAAATATATATTTTTAGCATTTGTCATTCATGTGTCATTTATGTAATTATATAAGAAAAGTCGTGTTATAGATGAAAACTTGCAACTTATTATCTATTACAACCATCAAGTGTGGTTCCTCAGATATATATAATTTTGTTCAAAAACTTTTATCACTCTATTAATGTCAAATGTTGCGTTAAAATAGAACTCGTTTCTCCATGATACCAAGATAAATTTAGTGAAGTTTCTATTGAAAGTTTGCAAAAACTGCTAACGATCAATTGCTCAATATTAAGACAAAGAGAATATTTGCTATTAATATTTCCTAAAACCCGTCAGATAATTATTATAATTTATATTATTATTTATATTCTCTAGTTATTTAAGCTTAAGTATAGTAAAGTTAGATACGAGTTATATCCCTTTCTTCTTTCGTGTTATCCTGTACAAGCTTTCGCGAAGCTCCATAAAGAGCAACTTCAAGAATATGCAGTTTAAAGTCTCGTGTTATCTTCTCTTGCTCGCGTGCGTCAAAGCAGATTTAACAATAAACTCCAAAACGGTATTACATTGCGTCATTATTCTTGAACGTTATGTATAGTGTATAGTAACAAGGAGAATCAAGAATGGATGGTGCAAAGTTCGATTATAAAATGCAAAAACTTACGCAGAGCTTATTGCACAAGTTCCAAAATTTTATCATCCGTTATAAGACAGAAAAATTCCATTTTACATACACACACACAGCAGATTTAAATATCTGATTAGAAATAGTACAGGAAAGTCTTAACTGAATAACTTTCTTAGATTATAGAATATCTACCTTGTGTAAATTGATTGTTTCAAAGAAATAACTATTTAGGTTATCATGCGTTACATCGCGTTAATTAAACTCCTCTACCTACTTAAACGTTACCATGTCATTTACCATATCATTATCAAACTTCACTCGCTTATTGTATTAATTCTTCAAAAGTTTGCTGACTATCAGCCACAATTAAACAAGAGCCGGGAACGAATAGCTATTTTTGTTGCGATATTGCCGACATCTATCTTACCACAATGTCCTGTCCCCCCGCTGAAAATCAAGTTCATCAGAGGTAGACAATTAACAAGGGCGAAGCTACCGAAACGCTCAGCGGCGGGGCCTTCGTTCTCGAGGAGAACGTTCTCGAATAACGCCTACGTGGAGCTAGTAAATTACTCTTAACTTCTCGGAGGGTAAAAATTACGGAGTTGTAAGGCTAGGAACACCCGGGGAGGGCTTAAACCTCCGTCGCCTCGCGAGGGGCCATAATTCTCGCGCTATCTACACAGAAATTGCTCCTTGCCTCGTCCGGGCTAGCAGCCACCCGCGGGAATCGCTCGTCATTTATTTATTTTCCCACTTCCCACCGGGACGCGCACGTCAGAAAGCGCGAAAGATATACCCGAGGACATACGTGATCGAGAGTGCATGCGCTGCCACGCGCCATCGCTCGTCCGCGCGAAATGCAGCGAGGCTACACCTAATATTCGCAGAGCGATCAATTCGGAAGACAAAGAGTGATAAAAGATAAGTCGGAAATTATGATCATACTAAGAATTATTGCGTCAAAAATCCAATCTTAAGATTGGAAATATTGAAAAAATATAACATTGCTTTTTTTATAACACTTATACCGATAAAGAATGTAAATTATTATCATATTTTACACATATGATTCTGTATTTAATATATGTATTATTTCTGTCATATTCTTGGATATTTTTTAAATTGCGGATATTGTTTAATAATGTTACAACGATCTATGTCGCATAGTATAAGGTTAAAATAAAAGTTAAAATTAGAATTATTACGTAACGCGATTTTGCTATACACTATACTATTCCGTTACAAATTTGTTTTGTGTAAAAACTATCTTATTAAATAATATTTTATATATAAAAATTTTCAATAACGTACAAGTTCATTATTTACAGCTTAATCTCCATAAAAGGTAGTATTATAAGGATTCTGTGTAAACTAGAACTAAACATCTTTAATAACAAAATCTATATCATGTTTCAAAGTAGTCAGCGTAGTTTCTGGCTCGCATACCTTTGGTGGATATTCGTATCTCCTTAAACTCGCATCCCTATAAGAGCAGAAGCGCGGTAGAAGCGCTTGCGAGTACGCGGTAAAATCGCGCTCTAAATGCTAATTCGTCCATTTTCTTGGCTCGTCTCATGAAATCCGTGAAGGACCTTCGCGTTTGTAAGACCACCCGCTGAAAATTCGCCCCTCGGTGTAGGGCTTCAGGTGCGAGGGAGAGATATAAGGGTCGGCTCAACCCGTGTCGCTCAGAATATCAAATTATACATAGTAACGTCGGCATGATAACTTGCCAGCGTTAAAACATAGAAACTTTACCAATTTGCCGCGACACGGATGAAATGATTTCTTTCGACGGAGAGACAGATAGCTATAAATGGACAATGAGATAAGTGTACACGAAGATATATATGGTATTAATAAAAGTTCCGTGCTCCCTCCTCTCCATCGAATACAGATACATGGTACAAATCGCTTTCAATTAAGTTAAGTGCTATTGCATTTCAATTAATCGTAAAAATTGGATGCAGCTTACCAATCCCCGACAGCTCAAAATCAGAAAGATATTTTTATTTTGTTCGAATTCATTCGGAGTTTACCGATACATTTAGCTTTCCAGTTAAATAAACAAATCACATTATCATAAGGATATTACTCGTATATTTTCCTGATACTGGCAAGAGGAAAATAACTCGTCATACACGTAACGCGTATTAAATAATAAAATATTTTATAAATGGAGTGTAAAATTCACATTGCAGCAGCACGTTGCGATTCGACGAAAACCGATAATTTAATAATTCGTATTATGAGATACAACTTTCGGCTCCGATGCATAAAAGATATTGCATTCCCGTGACGTGACGTTCCCGTATATCGCGATACTTTGTGTAACGTTATATTCAAAAACTAATGAAACCGTCGAAATCGCGGCCCAACCGACGTGATACCGATATCGTTGAGATGCGTGGATTACAGCGGAATTAAAAATCCTTTGTGAAAATCAGTGGGGCCGTTGCCTTAACGCGCCAGTAACCATCAGACGATGGTGTTCTATAAAACCAGCGCGTAACAACCGCCATTACCTCGCGCACACATCGACTGACGCGGGCGCGTCGGACAAAATTGCTGAAACGATCGTAATGGAACGCACGCGGAAAGCGCTGCACTTACCCATTGCACCGTTCGCACGGACGGGGGTGAGTCCGTTTAATTTCGATTCGGCGCGCAGGAGGGTAAACGCGCGGCACGGAGCGCTACCTCGAAAAAAAGGCTCGGACTCGAAACGTACCATCGTCAGTGAATAACACGTACGTCGGCGTGCTTTATTCGTTCGCAATAAATGCCATGGCTCTCCCACAACAACTAAACTACACGCCCGCCTGTTATTTTTTAAGCTCGCACGAGTACAAGTTTCACTCGTGTATATTATATTTTTCGAGATCGTTTACGGGGTCCCCGTGATCGGCTGATTGCGCGTTCGATGGAGCATGTAGAAAAGATGATAGCCGCGTCAATTTATTATTTGATTTTATAGTTAGCCGGAAAGTAAAACTACGGCTTCCGTCGGACGGAAAATAAAAAGTGCGAAACGAAAAACGTGTATGGGGTACATTCGATCACGCGGTTATTTGAACTTCCCACAGTTTTCATCGAAGTTACTCGATTCGCGTTTTCCACCTCATCCGATTCGCGCAACCATATTCTGAGCGCGCTGCAATTAAAAAAATATACAGTCGATGGAGGTAATTTACACGTAGTTGTAAAAGCCGGAAATATCGATTCGCAGTCCCGATCCGCGTCTCATTTATCATCGATGCCCCATTCGACGAGATCGAGAATATAAGTTGCGACGATAGGTCCGGTCTTCCGACGTTCGGTTCCGATGATATTCTAATCGGAAGCAATATTCCGCAGGCTCCCATAATTTCGCGAGATAAGCTTTCGTATCTTCGAGCGATAAGGGGCGCGAAGCTTCGAGGCTTCCGATCCGAGTTGACGCTCGCGGATTTATGGTCCACGAGCCCACACGTATACACAGTGGGGCGCGATGCTGTGTCGCCTCGAGAGGGTATAGATAAAGGTATAGGAAACATAAATCTTTACGATGGTAGAGGGCCAACGACGAGTGCCCCTCAAAGCGCGGCCGACCGGCTGCTGGCTCGTATGATTTATTTATTTGTCTCTCGTTAAAGTTATCCGCTCGCAAAGTTTCGCGACTCCTTTTGTCGAGAAGTCGTTCGAACAGCGAACGCTCGCCTCGGATACTTCGACGCCTCAACGGCCGAACAATGCGCGAACGTACAAAGGAGAACTTCGCGTTCGTCTAGCAGCATCGCTCTCGATGGAAATCGAGAGGCGTGAATGCGTGAACGCGTGACTCGTATCGAACAAGCGCACACAACTTGTCGTTTGGAAACTACTCTCGCCTCTTTGCGCTTGCAAATTTGTATTTTATTGTATATGTTTAATTAGTGAACGTGCGCGAGCGTGCACGAATTCCGCAAGTGGAATTGCGTGCGGTACAAACGTGCCCAAAACGTTACCGAGATAACGCAGACCTATCAGCAACTCGCAGACCTATCTTATGCAAAATGCACAAATTTATCATATTTATATATCAGATGCAGATAATAGAAACCATAATAAAAAAATATTATTTCTAGAAGTTTTGCATCATGACGAACGATCATGGATTAAATAATCAAATTTCAAAAACTTGTAATCTTTCTATCATTTAATTTTAATTAATCTAGAAATAATTAAGCTATAAATATAAATAAAATAAATAAATATAAAATTAATGTTGTATCATTTTGTTGCTAATTCAAAATTGTAGTGTCCATATAAAATAAAACATTAAAATAACTCATGTTTGATAAAAAGTTATCTAGATAACAGTCATCTTTATACATCCATTCGTAGTATCAAAAACCTTCGTCTTCTACAACTTGAATAAAAATTACGTTTTAATCGTAAACTGCATTTCTGCGACGTTCTGCTTAATATCGAGATATGCGTTTGTGTAGTTAACCATTTTAGGCTCAGCTGAGAGAACATAGCGTAATAACAGCGGCGCGTGCCATCCTAGCACGTTTCTTTAATCCTTTCATCCGCGATATGGGTCACGCGGCATGTACTTGCGCGTGCGTGCGAGGATACGCGCGAATGCTCCGGTAAAGATGCGAGCGCGCACTGGAAGAGACGAAAGCTCCCGAGATAAAGCTCTCGTTCGCGGGATCGTTGCCGCACTCGTTGTCGTGGCACTATTCGAGTGATATAAGCTTATTTGACTTTGCGGAGGTATAATCCATTTCGCACACTGGGTTCCTTGCGCGTTGAACTGGATATATGAATACACACCGCGAGAGTCCCTTCCCTTCCTTCTTCTATTCCGTTGCTCCCTACCGTATGCAATTTTTCCTAGTTTTGTTTGCACTTGAAATACTCCCGGAGTACCTTTCCGTGTAATCTCGCTCATACTTCTGTAACCGTAAGATCATGAATAACCTGACAGTGGCGGACTACGATCTCGATGCGATTTCAAAAAGCAGCGATAACGCCCACACCGCGGGCGAGCAGACTCGCAGGTCAATTAATTCGACGTGCAAATATTTTCGGTCGCGGAGCATGATCTGCTGCGTCATAATCATATTCGATATTAATTTGCGTAATGTATCGACATCGCGTTGTTTGCGTTACACGCGATTTTTGAACGCGGTTAAACCGCGATCAATATTGTCGATATTAAAGCTGATTATTTGCGTCGATACATAATGGATATTGGTTCAGTCGGGACTTCGAATCTGATGAAAGTAAGCAGCACGACAACCGAAAATTCTTTCGCCAATCCAAAAATAATATGTTCTCAACATTTTCGCTAATAGTATAGCAATAAGCAATTTATCTAGATTCGTTGTGTATTATTTCGTCCCTTCGTCTATTTTATTCGCAACTCCGTTTTCGGAGTGACTGAGTTCGCGTTCGAGTTACGAATGCGATTGTTTCCCGTCTTTTTGTGTATTTTTATCGGTGACCTCGCAGAATACTGACCAACCTTGCAGATAGATGTCCCATGGCGCATGTAAATATTCGCTTATGCAGCCGCGTCTCTCAACGAGTCGATATTTTCCATCCTCGTTTGTCACACTGATAAGGATGAAAGTCGACGATGCTGATTACGCGGTCATCTTTCCAGGCCAGGGGGACTAGGTCGATGTCAAACCGGGTTTGCAGTTTATCTTCGTGACACTGAAGTTGTAAGCGCATTGCCATATACCAATGTCACATTATACCTATGCACCGATTCTTTCGGATAGGACATACATAATAGGATGTTCAAGAATTTACGTACGAAGTGACTGAAAATTAAAGAATTATCGAAAGAAATAAAAGGTTCGGTCATGAAAACAACTGCCGAAACCTTCTACTCACACTTCTTTCAAAGTGGATTTACTTTAAGAAAATTGTATTTAAAAATGTTACTTTAAATCAATTACCAGTGTAAAATAATTATTTTTAGATTTAAAAAAAATATATAGAATCGTCCGATCATGTTTTGCTACGCAAATTATTCAGGGAACAATAATACGTGGGAGTAGTGGTACATTCTGTATAAGTATCATGCAAACCGTCGTTGTTTCTGTAAGTTATTGCACGAGCCCAATTTCCCCAGTACAAAAACTGCACGGAAAGAATAATAAATTCTAAAAAATACCGATACAATTCGTTTCGGATGCGCACAATATGCATAGCTTAATCGAACTACGTTCAACAAAATCCACTGAGATATATGTAATGCAAGTGCATGCTGCATTGCACTTGATATATACATATATATACATATACAATGTACATATACATATACAGGGTGCTTCAAAAAAATGTTAACACTCATATGGAAGTAATTTTTTAGACAAACAGACCTGATAACACAAGATAGCATAGTAACAAATGTATTTTGTCTTCAAACAGTCTCCACTTCTTCACCATCATTGTCAACACATTTTTAGAATCTTTTCCATGTGATCTCCAAAGCCCTGATGTATATTTCTTTGAGTATTATTGCAATTATATTCACAATTTTCTGTCGGAGATCTTGCACATTGCAATGATGATGAACAAGTGGAGCCTCTTTGAAAACAAAATATATTTGTTACTATGATATTTTGTCTTATTAGTTCTGGTTCTCTAAAAAAGTTACTTCCATATAAATGTTAACATTTTTTTTTAAACATCCTGTACATATACATTTACAACCTTACATATACAAATATATATATAGTACATTTATGATTGCGTATAACACTTGTGACCCATTACCCGCAAATAGTTCTTGTTTATCACCAAATAAAAAATAAAAAAGCTTTCAAGAAAAATTAGATCAACAAATGCTTTTTTATTTGTAGATGGTTTGAAAGATGCTATTTGTCATTAATTAACCTACTAAATCTCCAAAATTACGATATCACAATAAAGAGTAATACTAAGCGATATATATTTCTTCGAGCCTACTTTGTATCCAACTATATAGATTTCTGCACGACTTTCATAAAATGCAATATCCCACTGGACTTTCATAAATTCCAATATCGTTGATGCAAAAAGTTTTCTTGGTCGATCGAAAGCTGCATCCGCGGTTTGCGATCGAAATCAATGGAAATATCGCACTGATATGCGCAACGGATGCATTCATGAGTATACCGCGGTATGCATGTGCAGATATATATGTGTATTGCGTTTAATCAAAGCTTTTTGTGTATACAAATGCGATTGAATGCGCTCAATGAACCGCTCCCCGGGCGTCGCTTAAATTGTTAAACGAATTTTGTTCGTGCATTATATTGCCGATCGACGCTACCCACGACTTATTATTTCGTTGATGCCGCAGTATACCAGCGGTGAGTTCCATTAACGCTCCCTTAAATACTTTATTGAAGTTAATGGAGGCTCGTGATTATCTCTTAACAAGTTTTATTTATATGAGGCGCCGCTCCGCGTCACGACGAGACAGTCTGGCGCGTGTGTCAAACAATTAATTCTTCGCCTACGTATCGATTATGCCCAATTATGCCGGAAAGCTGAAATTGCCTTAACAATGTTAAACTTTTGAAATGTATTAATTAGTGGTGGGTTTAGCGACGCACGAGATATGTATATATCGAGAGCGAGTAAATTGACGCTCGTAGCACTTCGTAAATAATCGTAAACCGGCTAAGCGATTTATTGCGAACGTAGATTGAAAAATTTACAGATCAATATTGACGAATCTTTTTATTATACTTGTGTACAAAAGTAAAATTTCAGATCACTATTTATAGGTCTTTATTTCCGGTATGACGAGCCGGCTGCAATCAATTCATGCAAGAGGCGATATCCATCTCAATTTTCGTCAAACTAGTTGCTTGTTGAAATAATCCCACGCAATGCAAACAAATAATTTAGCACGATTTCTCGATCTACTTATATTTCAATTTCAGATGCAAATATTATTCATATGTATAGTTTTGCACAAAACAAAAGTTTTATAATCCATAGAAAAAAGTTTTATAATCCATAAAAATTGTAAAAACCGCAGAGTTTTACTACGAATATATCTATGTACCTATATTTAAATTACAAAAGCTATTTGTTATATTTCAAAACATTTTATGCCAGAAATATTTGTAGGTGTCGAAAAATATTAGCATATCAGATTCTACCAATTTCGATTTATCGGGGATATTACGGCACCGTTCGCTTTCGAGAAACTGCTTGATTTCGGGCGCATCGGGTCAGTTCCCGAAAAAAAAGCCTCGGCCTATATGTATGTATATCGCGCACGTAGCTGACATTACGATGTCATTCTACGAGCTCGCTTCAACGAAATTTAATTTTCCTTTTCATGAATTGGACTGTGATTGGCTCCTCTTCCTCAATAGCTGCGCGCCGAACAAGTTTCGTTCGCCATTTCGCTCGCTTCCGGTCATAACCCGATTCGTGACAGCCTATGCAGTCTATTGATACCCCTATTGGACTTCCAATACTCTCGACTTCTGCAATTTAATTTTTGCAAGGACCACCACGTTACGCCTGTG
>NW_020214640.1:353531-431302 GCF_003070985.1 Temnothorax curvispinosus
TATTTGCGAGCATGCTATTACGTGAAATTACAGCGGAAATGTGTATCTAAATGGAGAAAAAATATGCGGCAATTGTTCTCGGAACTGCGGGCCGTCAAGGTCTGTCTACCTCAAGTGTATTGAACAAAACTTTTGTCTGCTTGGCCTCGGTCAGTGACTCCTAGTATCTCGTAACACCTAATGTTCACGACCTTACCTAGGTCGTGTTCGTGAGCGGGCAATGCCACGCTGTCAAAAATCTTCTAATCACAACCTCGGAACTGACTGCACGCACGCAACACATGGAGGAAGTAATTTCGAACAAGCGAACTAAGAGAAAATTAAGCCGCGAGTCTTTCCAACCAACTTTTAATCATCTTAAACAATCTCCACAACATCACATAAATCGTTATAATATTTTGTTTATTTTTAAACACTGGGATACTTTAATACATTAAATTCTAATCATATCTCTTCTCTGGACGGTATAATATTAATCGCTCTGTATTTGTATCTAGATAAACCAAATTTAAATGTATTAAGAAAAAAGATATATAATTTACGCGCATGACACTTCATCATAACTCGACATTATAATAACAAATATATTATCTTAGCAAGAAATTTCTCACGTGTTGGAGCAGATATTGTTCAGTCTCCGTTTAACGAAAATATCATACGAAGATATCTTTGACGTGATTTCAACTGTTCAAAGATGAAATTAGACTTCCGTGTCTGCCGTATTATCTCATCTACGAGTCTCGGGACGAACTTGATCGGTTACCAAGCTACAGAAAATAGTTCGCGTTACCTGCTGAGTGCAGGTAACTCGAACGACTCCCACCGCGTAGGTGAACCCCAACGAGGGAGAGGAAAACGAAGGAGGTGAAATGACGTTAAGGTGCACGGTACTAGATGCGAGAGCAATAGTATCGCAGGACATATAGTGGGTCAAGTTCAACGGAAGTGGATGGAGTAATAGCAGAGTTACTCTCGCTTTCATATCCCCGTAGCGCGTACCTGTGATCGCACATGCACCTGCATGAACACTTGCGACGTATACATGCCCGACTCCCACATGGACACGGAACACGTCTCTTGGCACGTGCTTTCACCGATTCACGCGAAGTTGGGAAAGCAATTTAGCGCAGTTGCACATATGAACGATAGCTACCCAGAAAATCAATTGTCTCATTAAAATTATTATCAAACCCTTAACATTATCATCATGAAATATTCATACTTCGTTCATGGATGTTGAATCAATAGAAAAAAAAATTATTATTAAACCCTTAAACGTCTACTATTATGTGAAAATCTTCTAAGATTTTATCTCTCAATAATGTAAAGAATATTCGGTGCTTTCGTTTTTCTTTTTATATTTTTCATCGTACATTTGAAGTCTTTGTTCCATCGTTATCCTTACACGTGACACATGACCCTTCTTGCTCTCGTCGTGGAGAAAAAGCCAAGGGATATGTAGCCCAGAGATATCACAAGTATCACAACAAGGAAAAACAAAAGATACATATCGATGCCACTGCCAGCTATTCAAGTACGTGTTCTACATTTTCCATTGATGTCTGCGGGCAATCTCTTTTTTTTTCATTAACATTCATTGAGTATCGTCACGATACGGCAAGATAAATATCAGAAATAGTTCCTTCTAGAATCGGTCGACACAAAATCACAAACTCTATCTTCGTCTTTGGAAATTCAGTAACTAGATGAATATCTCCGAAGCTATAAGTCGAAGTTTTGTTAGCGCTGAGATGACCGCACGAGATAAATTTTAAGATGAATTGTGCTCCCTCTGTATGTATCGGCTATTTCTTTCAATTCTTTTGAAGGATATGGCATTCTATCACCCAAAATTCTAGACTTCTAAATTCGCATAAGTGAAATGTTAACAAGGGAATGTCTCCCTAAAAATAGAAGAAACAAATCCCTTGTAATCACGTGCCACATTTTGCCACACTATTTTTTATTCGAATTCATAAAAGTATCATCAAATTACTCGCAGGGTGTACTCAAAGGAATTATCATAATTACGCAATCTACATATTGTTATACATATATAGTATGTAACAATTGGTTCATGAATACTGGGAGTCAATCAACAAGAAGCAATTACAACTACGCTTGCAAAAAGATAACTGACTAAAATAATCTTTTATTTGCTATTGATATTGATTTCTGGAGTATCCTTTTAGCATGACATCTACACTGTGAGACTTGAAAATCACAGTTACACCTTACCGCGAAGTTAGAAATAGAAATAGGCTCGGAACCCCACCAATCTCGTAATTACGCTATTCTACCTATGTTGCTGCGTGACCTGTTACGAAACTCTCGTAAACGACAGCTCCCGTTTCCTGATTATCCTGCCCACCTGTCACAGCGATTACTCGTAGATACATAATCCGATTGTCGTTTGCCGATGACAGGCGACGACGTACAGAACGTATGCACGCGCGAGCTATGATTACATACGATGACCGTGTTTATTCGCCGCAGTAACCGGTACCGGACCATCCGAAGATGGTCTGGAGCCGCGATGTACGTGCAATTCACGTAATAGCAATATATGTGTACAAGTTCATGATTGCAATCACCATCTCTGACGCTGCTGGTCTGCTGTACATTGCGATGTGGCGCGTATTTCGTGCTTAAAAGCATCATCAAGCGCATTATGTAAAATTATAAATATGCGTAGAAAGAACATTAAATATAGATTTTGAAAGTGTATATGTCTTTGAACATGGTATATGCAAAATCATCTTTAATTTTATTATTAGGTATATCAACAAGTATAAAAAGTACTTCTCGAGAACGAATATATTCCGAATTATTCTGAATTATACATATAAAATAAAAATTTAGAAGTTTTCATGTTTGCGCACCATATAAATTTTTCTCTCAAAGAAAAGAGACTTCAGACTGTATTAGACATTAATCATAGATAGATATTGTAATTTTTAATTGTGTGGCTCTGCAGATTTGGATTCCAAACGATAGTCAACCTTGTGCCGCACGTATAGCGAGCATGAAATGCAACCGAAATAAGACTTATAGAATCATGACGACGAACATTGACACGTAAAAATTGATAGAAGCTAAATTAATTTAACTTTTATTACACATGTAATAATTGTAATGTATAATTGAGTGCTCTATTGATCCTTCGGCCTTTGACCAATCTACAGTCTCGCGCGTGAGAAATTTTCGTTAACGTTCGCCTTGAATATTACGCCAGGGTCGCCTCGGGCTTTATCAGTGGATTTCCGCTGCGAACGAACACACGGGTAATACCGTGTGTATATCGATGGCCGCGAGTCATTGTCGGATCTGAAGTTCACGGCCTCGCGACACGCCACGCACCGCGGAAAGCGACGATGGCAAGGGCGATGGGCGGCGACAGAGAAAGAAATCGAGACGAGAAAGATGCGATCGCAGTTGCACGACGTATAAAGAAGCGCCGGCATCAACGAGAGTGCGACACTTTTTGATTGCCCTCCGACAAAGCCAGCGGATCTTCGAAGCGAGATATTCGGCCTGGCGCACCCGGGATTCGACATGTTGGCGCTCGTTTTATTCCTCGGAGTTTTATTCACGCGAATTCAAGCCGAATACACTAATTGTAAGTAGAACCCTCGCCAATTAATTTCTGTTTTACTGCTAAATGAGATTATAATGCTCCTGCAAGTAATATCGCTTAAAGAAACAGGTATTTTTAAACACACATAAGCACTAAATATTAATGTGTATGAAAATAAGTTTAAAAATTTTAACATTTACAAAGCAAAATTCCTTATTATTTTCTTTAACTCTGACTGCTGCTGAAGGTATTTTTAGTACGACGGAAAAATATTCTTGCAGGAACAAAATAAATCTTACAATAATTGCGAGTTTACGATGAGAGACTATATCCTTATATATTTTATAATTATATATCCTATAATTAATTTTCTAAATTTGTTTTAAATATTACCTATATTCATAAGCAGCCTTGCGATAATTAACAATTCTTAATAAATAAAATTGCCGCATTATTGTTAAATTCTTCCTTTATTAAATATTGCAGTTTTTTTTTATAACTAAATATACCAATAAATATATCAATAAATATTATTGTAATGACGACATTTTACATTAAATTACGTTTATTTAAACGTTATTTTATGCTTTCAATTCTGCATATTACATTTCTTATTCTCCAATTATGCAAATGTTATATTTCACGCTGCAGCACGCAACTCGAAATATGATGCCCGCGCGCGCTGTGTCTTATTACGCGTTGTAATAGTAATAACGAAATGTTCATAAAGCATATACTATCACGCGCAAGAGGCGCTCCCGCGTACTTATTTTCGTAGCTATCCATGAAGTGGAACCTAAAGCCTCTTCTGTGGTTCTCAAAGTTTAGGTAGCAAACTTACTTTATCAAACTACACAACATCTATGGCAAACTCTGTATTAGTCAGTTCACTCGAAACTCTGAGAAGTTCGCCAACTATTCCCGTTGCAATTAATTTTTCGAAATAGTATATTGTGCACCAAGGGGAGAAAGCAGCGTTTTTCAAACGAGTGTGAAGTTTGCCGCCCGAGCCGAAACGAGACTGAAAAATGCTGCTTTCTCCCCTTAGTACACAATATACTATTACTGCGTGACGTATTATGCAGCATACTTCACTTGATTATTATTATTCCGAGAAGTTTGAATAATTGTGTTATTTTATATTCAACTTCTTCCATCATACTTTCATCATCAGTAATCTTTCTTTAGACAAAATAACTTTTGCAATTTCCTAACAATTTTTTCATATTAATGTTAATTTAGATTAACAATTACAGATAACTTTTCAGAAATATTGATAAATATCTTCAAGAAATTTAATTATTAATTAATTTAATTTTAACTTGCAGTTAAACATATTATTTAATATAATAATAAAGGCTCACAAGATTAAAAATTAATCGAAAGAAAATGGAGCATCGAGCCGTAACAAGGTGTTGGTGTGAATTCATATATTTTATATTTAAGTAAAAACTACAAACGTTTCGGACCTTTATAGGACCATCCTCAGTGTCGCATAACAATTAAGTCATTCGATTAAAAATTTGGTTAAGAAGTTAAAATACGTTACAAAAAAATTAAATTAACGCAACAGTTGAATCGCTGAATTAGGAGTGGACCGTACTGTAAAATTGTAATAATTTTATCTATTTAGTTTGTAGTTTTTACTTAAATATAGAATAAATGAACACCAACACCTTTATTACGGCTCGATGCTCCATTTTCTTTGATTGATATTATTTAATATTTTATTGATAAATTCTTGTGATGTAATTACCAACTAAATGACATAATAGAAATCACGTAGAGGAAGTTTATTACAAATTGACGAGTCTTGTTGCAAAGTCGGCGCAGGAAACACCAAAATGTATTTTCCAATGGTTGGAACAGCGGTCGCATATTATTAAGTGCATTTTATACTACGGTTCGTTGCCGCGTCTGACGACGAGATCGACCGATAACGGCCGCTCTCGAGATTTTCTGCGGGTTGGCATCCATTTAGCCGGAGTGGAGGCATTAGACGGCGAGCGGAAGTCAATGGAGAATTCGAAATAGAAGCTTGCGGATTACGTTGGAACACCGGAAGTTAATAAACCGAATTTAGTGTTCACCATTAGCGTAGCTAGAATATTCGCTTCCCACTGCCAACCAATACTCGAGAATAACTTAACGAGAGACTGAAGCAAAAGAGAATAATAGAAAGAAACATGATAGATCAATCTAAATATATTCCTATTCTCGAAAACATTTGTTAAAAATTACAATTTACTATTTTATTTTAATTTCAAGCATATATTTGGCACAATTTAGATTGGCACGATTAATATTTTCTTGACTAATATACAAAGTTACTCAAAAGTTTCTCATCCTAATATCGATTATAAAAAACATAATTTAAGTAAATGAAATAGATATTTATCTTTAATTTTTAAGACAACACCCGAAAATATTTTTCAATAACTGTTTTATTAATACTATTCGAATATTTGATGGAACAAACAACAAACAGGCAATCAAGCAATTAAACACTAACATACCAAGCATATAACTAATCGCATGAAATTAATATGACTAATAGAGCTTGTAATCACATAATTGTAATCTATCTGATCACAGATAAAATATACACCTTGCTAAATCATGCTTCGATGAGTTTTAGACTAACAATAAGTTCAATTTTTCGTTTAATTTTTCAATCGTTTAATAAAATTTAGCAGATTATTAGATAACTTATTGTACAGCTTACAAGATTCTTTAAGGACAAATCTTTTAAAGAATTTTAATTTTTTTTTATCGAAATATATTTTTTAGCAGATTTTGACACAATTTATAATGGTCTTTTAATATCGATTCCGGTTATTTCAAACAAGTAGCACAGGGATGGGTAAATATTTCATTCCGCGTGTCAAATTTCGACGGCCAACCGACTGGACGATCGAGATAAAATGCATGCACATGGAAAAAATGATGGAATTAACGCTCCGCAAAAAATTGTCTCCCATGTTGATTTACGTCCGAAAAAGCTCCTGTGCCAGAGACAGCGCGTTGATAGATTATTTGAACAACACGTCCCGGTGCATAATGCAGGTTGTATAGTGTCATTATCTCGTTTACAATTCACTCTTTAGCACGAAACATCAGATAGAGCGCTGGCGCCCGGGTGAATTTAATAAAGGTAATTATTTGCTTTACCGGCAATAAAACGGCCGTTTCTATCAAATATTTAGGCTCAATATTATATGGAAGCAAAGCAAAGTGGTTTATTCATCAGATCGATAGCTACCTGTCAACCGTTCCTTCGCTGAACAATTACATTGATTATTATAAACATTAATTTCACGCATCGTGACTGAATAATCAACCGCGAGATTATGCAACATACCGTGGGTGCAATACAACGTTAAAAATAATTACTCTTTCATACCGTCGCGGTCGTCGAGACTGAATAACATTTTGATAATTATCACCGTTCGACAGGCCGTAATCAGGATCTGGCATCCATTAAACAAATAATATTATTTCCCGAAATTTTATGTCCAAAACTTCTGGCATGCGTTATTTATTTCGCATAAATATATACCTTATTAACATTATTAAAATATTTTTCATAAATTCAATTGACTCGTTTTAAATTCAGCGATTTGTAAATAAAAGGTAATCGGTATTACGTGGAAAAATATCTTCCTCGCATGTGAAATATTCGACTGGGACACTACCGTTATTTCGGTCGATAAATAAATTACGTTTGCGCGCAAATTACGTTGCTGTTACATCGCAGTTTACGATCACTCGAATATATGGCCGCGTCAAAAATCGAAAAAATGTGGTTTACCGCTAACAGAAAAAGTAATGATATATTTCATGAAAGTGCTCAAAATTGAGGAAATAAACTTTGTCGAATGACGGTGCGAATAGTTCCAGTCTATAAGAAAAAAAAACCAGTTGCACTTTTTACACCGACACCTGCTTTTTCGCACAAAAAGTGAATACATATGTGTAAACTGAAGAATTAGTGAATAAGCCTTGCCGAAGGCCGGAAGTTGGGAAATACACGACCTCGGTGTAGCTGAGTAACTCCAGATTTTGTCAACGACCATTCAATGTCAAAATCATGACGGACGATATCAAGAAGGTTCTTAACCTGCTCGAGGCCGCAAGAAGTCTCCATAAACTTCTAATGCCGGCAAACTGACGGCTTATTGAAGAAGATACAAGAAAAAAAAACACGAACCATCCATTATTTATGCGATCAGTGATATTATACAAATATAAATTATAGAAACATATTTAGTATATATTTAGAATTTATTATATTTTTAAAAAGATTGATATCTCAATTCTTTTTAAATCAAATTCCTTTCTAATATGCACTTCAAATACTCTAATATGATAAATCGTGAAAATAATGCACTGATTTTCGTTATACATATAATGAGAAACAATTTGTATACCTTACCTATCGAAAAAATATTATTGAAGTTGTGGAATTTATTAGTTGGAAAATTATCGGTGAGATATAAGTACGTTACTCTTAATACGTATTGAAACAATTGGAACGGTTCCCTTTAAAACGCCGTTGCGTTAAATGCATTACGGTACGGATTTTGGATTTGTAACATTTTAAATTGGCCCAGAGAGAACACTTAATATAATTACTCGGTGAGTAATCTGCAAAGCACTTTTTATCTCGTTGGTTTTTCAGGTGAGATATTGAGCCCAAAATTGTTCCGACAGATGTCCATGGTTATCTCCAGATTTATCTTATCGTTGGCAGAGAATCAATATCAAACGAAGTATAATCTCCTTCATATCTAACGTGTACATTGTCGCAAACGACGTCATTAACACATTCGCAGCCGCTGACGTAATTTGACGTCACTTACGATCTATACTGCTGACGTAATTTTATGTTTATAGGAGGGCAGATGATTTCATGATTCATATTTATGATTACTACAACTATCTAACAATAAATCCAAGTTCATCAAAATGAACGTTTGAACGAAGGTGAAAATAATTTTGATCCAAAAATGAAACAAATTTTCACGCGGTTCCCAATTTTAAACCGCGCGCTAGAATCACCGGCTGCGAAAGTGTTAAGGGGATTTGATGTTAATTATATGCAATTTGAATGATCCATTGATTGTTCTAATTGATCGGTTAAAAAAGCGAATCACCATAATAAATACTTGTCTCTCAGCGACATGACATCATTTCTCGCACATTATGTCTTCATGAATTCGCATACGATCTACTTTGCCAACACAATAAACGCACCGCAACTTCGACTGTCAAGATACCGTCGATTTATGGCAGGCTTTTCCAAAGACATGCGAAGAGAGAGAGAGAAAGCTTTTTTTCCGACACTCCCCGAGCACAATCGACCCGGCTAGAAGGATAAACGGGGTGCCTCCACACGCTAAACCTGGTCACCAAAGGCATCGGTTGTATTATCATGATCCCCAGGCTGCTTTTGACATATCTATTACGCGTTTCGGAATAGAGGCGACTTCGAATTCTATGCTACCAACGCCTCCCTCTCGGCCGCTTCGACGTGCTTTCCTCGCCCGTTGTGGAAGAGCGACGGGGTGGGTGGAAATGTGGTGGTGTAGGCGTAGAGGTCCAATTAATCAGTCGAGGCGTGAAACGAGAGAGGGATCGACTTGTGGGTGGGTTCGAGGGGGGGATGACGAGAGGCGTGTGGGGAAGAGGGTAACCAGGGCGCGCGGGACAGGGACGTTGCAGGGATTGTAGTGACAGATCCGCCGTATCTGTCCCTATCTGCTCGGGGCATTAAATCCGTGCGCCAAGCGTTGTGTCGCCACGAGAAGGGATTCGCTCGAATCGGTTAACATTTCGGTAACGCGGCGATTTCGGATTTCAATTAAATGCAACACAAACAGACGCGCCGCGCCAATTAGATCGCGCCGAGACAAGTATTAAGAACGCACCTTCGACTTCTCCGAGGTCACTCGAAAATGAAAAAAGTCGATATGAGGTTCGATTTAAAGTATGCTCTCAAAAGTGTCTGATATATTGCGAATACTCCTTAATTGATTGATATCGAGCCGATTGTTTGTCTCTCATACTTTACGAATATGTATCTATACATGATTAAATCAATTATAGAAAAGTACGAATCAATTCTTTCACAATCAGAGAAATCAATTCTTTTTTTCTTCTGAAAGATGATTTACAATCTGGAAATATATGGTTTGGATTGTGTTTTATTAATAACAATTTGTTATTTTTTTCAATAGTTTATTATTAGAACCAAAAGATTTAATAATGATTTATTATTCAAACCGAAATATCTAATAATAAACCATTGAAAAGGCTTTTCTATGTTCTTTCTACAATAGTCGAATCAATTACGATCGACGTAATTGGTGCAATCTAATTATTATTAATTAATAACACAATTTATGATTAATGTCTGTGGTATAATGATATACAATTGCAGTCAAACGCGCCTTCGCTATGTGACCGCATTTATCGTGTTAACGAAATAATAAATGGTCTTTCTTTTAATTAATGTTGAGATAAAACTATCAGCATATCTTTATAACTATAATATATTAATGATCACTCCTTATAACGTTTCAATTAAGATTGTGATAAAAATGGCAAACATACGCGAAGCGAATTTAAGTATAAAAGTTTTACATTTTTTGCATCGATAAAAAACAAAATTTTCGAAATTTTTTTAAGCGACAGACGATATTGTTTTTATAAATACTTTTATCTTGATTTTTCACGATATTTACGACAATCATGAATATTAGTTTATAATCTTATAATTCACCGTAAATCTCTCTTCAAAGAAATTCCATTTTCGAATTAGTTTGTACAACTTTTGATAAATTGTATGATTATAATCTATTACATCTATCCTTAAAATTAATCGCATTGTCACTCATCAGTCTTCCGACATTACTATTATACATAGAAGTCGCTCTACTCATTTACGCCACGTCACGAACATTAATCATCAAATACTAAGGACGATCGATAACCTGTCAATATGCTCTCGTCAACAAGAGTGCAGATGGTAATTCCCTACGGATCGGAATAATCGAAACATGGACCGATGACCGATACTAACAACATTTGATAACAATTGCGATGTTTCAGGCGATCCTCGGTTCTCTTAAATTTCCGAATGAGTTCGCGAACAATTTATCCCTGATGAATAAAGTATCGAACGAACGTAATGTGTTAATAATATTAGTAGTAAAATAAATAATAAAAAACGTAGGATAAAAAAGTTGTAAAATGGGTCCTATTTTATAATACAGCGCGATTTATAGATATGCATTTTCGTCGAAAACTGGTGACGGTAAATTCTCTTGCATGGAAATATATAATAAAAAAAAGAAAAACGAAAATATATATAGGAAAAGGCACTAATTGTGAGGAAACGACGCGGTGTTAATTGGATGTCCAATCAGTCCCATAAAAGTAAAATGTTCTTATTAAAATAGAAGGGGGACGGACGATGGCGTTCGCTAAGAGTATCGTTAAATAGATTACAGAGCGCGTCATCCTATTTGACGACTCTCTAAATACTTTCAGTGTACCGATACTCGTCTTCGTTTTATTTGCGCGACAAAAAGTAAAAACGAGATCAAGCCAGGCGTCTAAGATCGTGTCACTATCCATCAATGTTGGTGGCTCGGGGTATCGGGCGAGTTGGGTATTTGCACCAGGCCTCGCAACGAGATCGCCAAGGCAATTAATCGTTATTGAGCATTAATCGAGGAAATCCGTATTTGATAGTGGCAGATGTTCCGTGCGGTAGGAGTGAGAGGACACGAGAAGCGAGGATTGTCGGAGGTCAAGATGCGGCGCCACGTGAATTTCCATGGCTCGTTTCCATAACAAGAAAAGGTGGACACTTTTGCGGCGGCGCTATTTTGAACGACAAATTCGTATTGACTGCTGGACACTGTTTATGTGCGTGAGTAATTTATATTTTAATAATTTACATATTACAAGTTGTAACGCTGCATTTTTGTATTGTATATACAGAAATCGCAAACTTTTGCTGATGATTTCTGATAATTTTTTAACTGATATTGATGGTTTACTGTTTATCATCGAAAAAGTGTTTATCTTAAATGACTCAGAAAATATTTAAATCCCCGCTATTAATCTGTATATTAAATAAATTTTTTAATGAATTAATTAGAAATTTTTCAGAATTGAAATAAATATTGCATATAACAAAAAATCTAAATGTTGTGTATAAAATCTTATTTGTTGTGTATAATTATTTCAGTTTTATATATTTGAAATATACTGGTTTCTGTTTAATTCTTATTTTTATAATCAATGTGTCTGCCAAAGAAAATTAAAATTGTATAAATAAGAATGGTGTGTATTAGTGACATAATACTAAAATACAATAGCACGTCTTTAATTTTGCTTATACCCCAGTAACAAGTTTTCAAAAGATGCATCTTCATTAACGGAGTACATAGAGTCTGTAAAGACTAAGTCCTTTACAAAGTAGGCTTTAATTTCAACGGTCGATCTGAAACTTACAATTTCTTGACAACTTTTAATAGGATGCTCGCATATTAAATATCGTTAAATCCGCGCCAAAGGCCTGATTTTTATCTCAAAGATTATCTATGTATAAAAGTATTCCATTTTGGCTATTGAGAATTTTTATTGCATATCGATTTTGTCAGTTTTTTTTTTTCACACAATAATAATAATAATAATAGTTTTACCCTTTATAAAACTTGAAAACTTGCAATAAATTATAACAGCTTTCGACACGCTTAAAAAAAATTATTTCAGATTTTTCAAATTAATAAAAGAATAATTAATCTGTGGCTTGTACTGATTCCTGATTTTGATATTTCAACTAGATTTACGTTATCAACATATTTTTAAATATTTCGAAATTTTTTAAATTCAAATTATACATATAAAATACTGTCAGTAATTATTCAAATTTATGATTGTGTATGAGATATGCGCAGGTTTATCTCATTTACAAACAATCCCTCTTTTTTTAAAATTGCTGCTATACTGCCATTATATCGCGAAAAATAAATCACGCTCCTCAAAGGGAAAAGAACTTGATACGCACGTATAAAAATGATGGCTGACGTAAAAGTTATTTTAAAATTTAACCAATATCACAGAAATGTTTCTATATGCCTGTTATATAAATATAGCAAATAGATATGTACCGTATGTGATTTTCATCGTGTTACTGTGTCAAGCAAAACGTTTCAAATAAAAAAACAAAGCAAAAATCTCACAACAAACATTTGCGTAAAATTCGTCAGCGTGTCGCTAATTAATCAATAAATATACAGTTCCTAATAAAATACATATACACAAAATACATATATATAAACACTGCAAAAAAGTTAAAGCTCGCAAATCTTTCTGTATATTGTACTAAGCGAAAAATTATACATTGTATGTCACTGAAAGTCTATCTAAACTTCCAGCTCTTGCTTCCGACAACACTAAATCAAAATGAGGAAGGAGTTTCTTTTTAGTACGCGTATTATAAATGAATCACTATCACCACGCAGCAGACGAGTTTGCACAGCTACACCGGCAATATATCCAGGATAGCTTTCGTGTAGATATAATTAAACGGGCGAATAGACCCATAGCCGGGTGGGCAACAAAACGTACAGATATTGCGTATCCCTCTTGGTCACTGAACAGATTACAGAAGAACGGGCTGGAGAGGGCAATAGAGGCCGTTTGGGGGCGACGAGCGACCGTAGAGAGAATTCAGCGTCGAGTTTTGGCCTTGTAAACCATGATTGCGTGTAGATTACAGACCACTCGGTAATTGCTAGCGGCCATGCAAAACGTATGGAAAGCGCTGCAACAAGATGCGAGGCGAGAGAGCGTGAAAATGAAGGTGGCTGTGTCCACTATCGTCTCACTTTACCTCATCCCCCTTCCCTTTTAGTTTTTCTCACCGCTTGGTATCATTTACGCGCAAAAATAGACAACCCGACGCTCACCAGTGATACCTAACGCCTCGTTGCGCCAAATTTATGGCGACTAGATCCCTTGTTACCATGTATCAAGAAAAAAAAATTGGGAAAAATTCATCGCAGCTCTCTCTTGACATTTTTAGAGATTCCAGCTAACATAAATGCAACAGTGGATAATCGGTTTAGAAATATTATTATATGATTCAATATTTGTTAAATAAAAACGTTGCGCTTCCATCGCATAATCATCTCTTTCAGCGTCACAGCGAATTTAAACCTTTAAATGTAAATTACTAAAAATTTGTTCTAAAATTGCATGCCTATAAAACGGGAAGTACTTTATCGAATAACATTTGTTATCTGAAAAAAATTTTTGTCTAAAATTGTGTTTATATTTTCGTGCGGCACAAGCCGTGAGTATAGAAAATGGAACTTGTTAGGCTAGTAAATAATTAAATAAATTATAACGCGCTGTTCTATCGAATTAATTATGTGGCGACCAATTACTTTTAATACAATACGCGCGCTGTGAATAATACGGTTGATTAATTGTCACGCAAGCAGGTATGAATTATGTCCTTGTATAGTGATACAAGAACTGGCAGCCTAGCGACGCAGCGTCGATATATCTCGTTCGGCGATATCCTACGGTAAATTAATGTTCACCAGTACCTTATTACCAACGTCATTCTGCGTGCAACGTTGCGTAATTCACGAACGCGTCTGTGTGCCGATATACCAGTGCCAGAAGAGCCGCACGATTTAACGAGCCGGATCGAAATTAATTCCATTCGATTTACCGATTCGGCGTCCAATTAATTTTTAACGAAGCTGCCAATAGAAAAAAAATCAGTCGTAGTCCCGGGTAGCAAATATTATTCGTACAATGAGAATAGAATGCAACTGTGATTGTGTAGACCGAACAATTTAATTAACCTTAATTTTATTTTAATAGACTGGAAGGTGTACATCAATGCTGCTCTTCGTTTTACTTGTCTTTCGAATAAATAAAAAAACACTACAAAAAATTTAAAAACTTTTAATAAATGAAAATATCCGAATTTTGCACGGACATATTCGAGTATACTAAACAAAGAAAGTAATAAGTGCAAATCCCAACTTTGATAGCAAATTGCGCAACGTATTTGAAGTAAATTTTTCACGAACCGAGCTGCCGATTTATCTCGAGCAAACGCTCGACATAATAAACGCTGGCTTATTATATTAAACGTTTGCCTAAACAAATCAGCATTGCTGTCGTCGCAATGCATCTCATTGCAACGAGCAACGGTCCCCGCTGCGATCCGCCTGAGCGCTCGTGCATTTTAATTGGAAGGGTGCGACGCCGAGGAAAGAGAAGCGAGTGCCGGAGATGCATTGAAAGTAAACCGTATAATCCATGAGCCGCGGAACAATAGCGGGGACTCGACGACGATGGAAAGGTCCATTAAGGCGGCTTTGTAAGGAGCGGCGGTGAAACAGGGCCTGGAAACTTAGAAAACGCTCCGCGATAAACTCCAGAAGATATGCAAGGGGTTACTGACAAAAGTGGGACGGGCTGACGGCACGGGCTTACGAAACACAGTCACGAGATGCGGGACGGGGGCGGTGGGCACGCGGATGGAGCGGATAGTCCTGATGGAGGGGGTGCCGTAATATTGTTAATTATTCAGAGGTACTGTGGACCGATTAATTAACTGAAGCCACTCTAGCCGGGTCAGGCATTCAAGAGAACTCTGCAGACGCGACGTTCGAGCGGGACAAAAATCCCGGTTAAATAATTACTGACGTCCAAGGGAAAGAAACTGCGAAAGAGCTGGAATTCGTCGGCACAGTTAAGGGGGGTTTAGGCGGGGAAGAAAATGGAGAAATACATCGATGGTAAGGGACTTTCCGCCTCGAATATTTCTATTCTCGGTACCCTAAAATTGTATGGCGATGATTACTCGCTGGTGTTCCGATGTCAGACTTGGATTCCTTGCGAGGAAACCAAAGAAAGAATAAGGAATACCGTTTTGTTTTTCGCTCACGATTTTTACGATGCGAGAATAAAGATTTTTATAGAAGGCGTGTAAGTCCGACGTCTCGCGATTTCCCAAATATTGAAATTATTCATTTCAAACTTTTTGTGAGTTTGTTATACGTGACACATAAAACACATATATAAAAGACGTGCACATATGTCTGTATAATTTTTTTGTTCTATTTTACTCGAATATAATAATTGCAATAACTAATAATTTTATCTAAATAGAATGCATATATTATTATTCCTTTTCATAATGATGCATCATTGTCTTTTATTTTCTGGATTATTGTTATAAAAACACAAGAAAATGAATTGGACGCTTCAATTTTGATTTCATGTACATAATTATAATATACTTATTATACCTACGAGTATATTGCTTAATACCAATTAAAAAGTTATGTATTAATTAATCAACGTAATTTATACTTTTCGCATTCTGTAGCACGTATATTTCTTTTGAAAAAAAAAAGAGAAAAAGAGAGAGAGAGAGAAGAGAAAAATATTATCAGTTCAATAGCACTTGCTAAATAATATGTTCGCAAATTAAATCTTTTCGTCTTCGCTTCAATTTCAGCGGCACGAACAAAATTCCAATAGGACAATTACGTGTCACTTTGGGCGAACACAATTTAAGGGCTCCAGAAGTGCCGGCCGCAAGACATGAAAGCGTCATAAACGCGGTGTTGCATCCTGGTCACAGGTGCGGCAAGTATGTGGACGATATTGCACTGCTGGAAGTCGCTAGACCGATCAGTTGGTCGGAAAGCGTGAAACCCGCATGTTTACCTGTGGCCACAGGAAAACCAGGGTATAGTGCCTTCGGCGGTATGGAAGCTGTAGTAGCCGGATGGGGATGGCTCGGAGAAGATACAAGTAATTGTGAGTAAATAATTGTCCCTCTTTCGATACCGAGAAATTACGTACGGGGCGACGGCGCGCGGCGCGGCATGACGCGGCGCCTCCGGGATTAGTTCTCGTTACATCAGCTAATCGCGTACTTTGAGACTTTGGCAAACCTAACGTCATTATAAGTTACCAAGACGCCACATCCAAAGTTCCAATTCGTCGCGTAATTCATATCACATAATACCATATAATTTATTCTTAAAGAAGAATTTTCCTTTGAAGCGTTATGAAATATTTAACCTCGCGTCAACGCGATTATCAACGGCGTTTACGCGTTTTCGAACGCTTTCGATTTCTGTCAGTTATCAATAATAATTGACGTACTTGGAGACTATCTTCGTATTTTTATACGCGAACGGGATTACATAATTTACGGGTGGTGAGCGAATATCTGTTAAAGACGCGGCGAGTACGCCGAGATTCTATTTGATCGTCGACCAAGTTGCGAATATCAGGGTCTTCATAAATACCTAAGATACATCGGTAAGCTTGAAGTTTCGATAAATCTTATCACGATAACGATCGGAGCGACGAAACACGCGCCAAAGTTTCCATAATCACCAAAGTTCCTGCGAGCGTTGAAGTCCCATAGCGTGGAAATATACCAACACTCTCTCTCTCTCTCTCTCTCTCTCTCTCTCCCTCTCTCTCTCCCTCCCCCTTCCCCTCCATCTGTTTCTCTGAATCAATAAAATGGACAAGATCATTTTACTTATAGAACACATGTCATCAAGATGCATATTGCTTCCACGAAAAAAGTTTTTTTAATATGAAACGTTGATTATAATAGAATTATAAAGATTTTGTACGTTATGTATTGAATTATAATAAAAGATCTTTGATAAATATTTCAATAAACAAAATTGCTTAATACATTATATTCAATAATTGTCTAATTTTACGTAATATTTTGTGTCTTCTAATCAATTTCAAATTGGTATAATTAACTAGACTCATTTAATAGAGTATATTAATTACACTCTTAAAATTGTAAAGTATTTTAGATATTATAATTAATGCAACAATTAGATTATAACATAAACGAGATATGTAGCAATTATTAATTAAACTCATCCGTTAAAATGCATTATGGCTTTCCATGAATAATGTTTGTTATGTTTTCGTGAATAATGCTTTGCGTGTAACAGTTCTTCATAATGTGTCAGCAACATGATATCCATTTATATTTAAGCATGTAGCTTTATTAAATTTAAACATCATAGATATGATTTTAACATTTGTAATGATTTTGAAATGTTTTCTCGGACATTGAACCGTTTGCATAGTCGAGCTAAATAAGTCGGTTTTAATGATATTCGGAGTCTTGTCTTGGGACAACGACGAATGTAAGCAATAATCTGTCCGCGAAAGACGCGGCGCGTGCAAACAGCATACAAATCGCTGTTATGTTCCAGCCAAGAGAGCAACCGTGCTGCAGAAAGTGGAGGTTCGCGTGGTGACGAACACTGTGTGTGGAGAATGGTACGCGAGTCAGGGCAAGTCGATCAGCGTTGGTACGAAGCAAATGTGCGCCGGCTGGGAGGAAGGCGGGATGGATTCCTGCTATGTAAGTAAAAAAGGCGTTCGCCGCGAATTCATCTTTCGGTCGCGCGAAACATCCGCGTGAGATGCACTCGCATTTTTGCGTTCCCGCATCGCTGCTCGCTCGACGCCGCTTGTCAATCGCCCGATCATGGAATTCATGGTTCGTCGGGCGGGCACGACGCGAATTTCAATAAATACCCACGCTACCGTGGTAATGCGCATACAATGCTGTTCAGGCATGATAGCCGACCATGCTGGA
Source organism: Temnothorax curvispinosus (assembly GCF_003070985.1). Classification (NCBI taxonomy): domain Eukaryota; kingdom Metazoa; phylum Arthropoda; class Insecta; order Hymenoptera; family Formicidae; genus Temnothorax; species Temnothorax curvispinosus. The sequence goes on from NW_020214640.1 coordinate 371,810, forward strand.
TGATACTGGTCCCCGGTAATTGGATCGTATATAATTGCATTGGCCTCGCTCTGCGAATCTCCAACGTGGGCCGCTATTTATGCGAAATTGTAACAGTAGGGACTGGAGAAGGAGCGATAACGTTTATTAAAAGAACGAGGAGTATTATACAAGCTACGTTGTCACCTTGATTGCTCGATAAGACATAAAAAGATATTTCAAAGATTTTTAAAACAAAGTTCACATTTATATTAAGGATGAATATAACGAAGAAATAAAATAAATAACTATTTTATATCAAGTGCATGTAGTAAGAAAAAAATCATTTTTTTTAATGATTAGTAATATTCAATTTACTAAAATACACAAAACAAATTTCCAATATTTCTGAAAAAATAAATTAATATATGGATTGATATATATAGCCACTGTTAGTATATGAATATTACGAATGCATGCACACGTATAAGTGCATATGTTATATTTATCTAAAAATTATGCTACTTTTCTTTTTATTTTAAGAAACAGAAGAGATGTAGGCCGTATGTCATAATAATTTTGAGAGCCAATGATTTCCTTGCTATATTCCCTTGTTATTCCATATTCTTCTTAATGAGGACGAGATATACACCTTCTTCAACACGCAAGTACTAAATTTAGGTCAATTGAGACTAACAGCAGTTTCCGCGAAGGAACCTCCCATGGGAATCCTACCACGATATTACCAAGTCGACGTCCATCGGAACAAAAATGAGAATACCATCCCCGATCTTGTCCCTGATAAGTTTCCTTCGGATCTCTACCGCGCCCTTATCAGCAATTTATATTTCCTCCAGACGAAGATATTCCTGAGAAAACAATCGAAAACGGACGTATTGCTTTGAGATATATCAAGGAAGAACGAAGTCTCGAAAGTACAATCTCGCTGAAGGTTCCGATGGGAGTTGAGATGTGCTAGATTTCCTGTTTACCTCGTTTGCGCAAGAACTACGACTGGCAACTATAAAAATTGATTTCAAGATATATTGGACGTAGCGTGAATCGGAGTTGAAGAATGTTATATAATACATTTAGCGTGTCGAAAGATGATCAATTATTTCTCTAATAATTTCAGATATCTTTTTAATAGCTGCGCGAGAGAGATTCCGATACGTAAGACGATCATTTTCTTTAATCTTATTTTAAAAAGTTTAGTAAATAAATTAAGTCCTATTGTTCAATAGGAGCATTTTAGCGAATTAAATGGTATATCCTCATTTAATAAACTTTTTTTCTAATAAAAATATCGAGATTTCAACATTATTTAATCATGAACAGTTAAAGATTTTTCCTTGTAGTTTGTCACAAAAGAGAGGAGAAGCGCAATATATAAATTCTCTAGATTATTCAAACGATATTAACGCATGGCGCGAAATACCGACGACAATAAACGTAGTAGTACCGTTAAAAGCCCGTTTCCATCTTGAGAATTCCCAGAGACGAGATTTACGATCCGGATCCGCGTGGAACGATACCGAAACCCATCGTGATGGATACTCCCGCAACCCAGCAATCCGTATTAGAGCAAGTGGAATTTGCACCGCATCGTTTACCATAACCACGGAAGCTTACAGGACAACTGCATGCATCCTGTATTTTATTCTAGGCTGACAGCGGCGGGCCCCTGATGGTCGGAAGTCACCCTACCGGCCCGTTGATGGTCATCGGAGTGGTTTCGACTGGTATTGGTTGTGGCAGATCACGACTTCCTGGCATTTACGTAAGAGTTTCCGATTATGTCTCTTGGATCACGCAAGAAATGCAGTCTGGCCGATAAACCTCAACGCGGAAGAAAATGCGAATTTCCGTTTCGCTGTTTTGACAATTTCGTTTAACAGTGAGCTCGGTTGTATACAATGCACACCGCATTAATAACTGGGACAATTTATTCAAAGTTTTTCCTAAGCTTATATATTACAGTTACTTGTAATATAACTAGAGAAAGAAAGTTCAGTAAGATAATGAGCCGATAATTGGACCATTAAGATCTGTTATATGGTGACGTTATCAATATTTTACCATATTCACAAAATGTGATAGTTAGCTAGCAAAATAACAAATGTGATAAGTGTTATTAGTTTTTCTGAAACTGAGATATATTTATATAGTTTAAGTATTATTTTATATATTTATTGTAAAAAATCTATTATATGCAATAATGTCATTTTGCATCTTGCATTTTTCAAACATGAAATCTTTCCTCACATTTCATAATTAATGTGTGGCACAGAGAAATTATCAAATTAAAATAGACAGATTTATTTGAATTTAAAATACCTATCTTAAAATTAAACAATTCTCTTAAATCTATATATTCCGTAGAAAAATCAAATGTTAAAAATGCACATAATGCGGTTATTCACATGACAAAAATGTAAATAATTTATAATTTTTTAATTTTTATATCTACACAAAATATCTGAATAATCTTCCTATCAAACCATTTACATTTTGATTTTAAAATAATTGAATCAATTTTGTGTTCTACCAGTAAAATATTATATTAAACAATTATCTTTACAGAACATCTTTACAGAAGACTTTTTCCATATTAAAAATATGATGCAAGGATTTTAATTAAAGATTATTTATTATTGCCGCACTAAAAATATTTTCAACTTAAAAATGACTATTTTTGATTGCTAAAGATTGTAAACAGTATTCAAATAATTATAAATTCCTATGTCGAAATATACGATCACGAGAGTTTAGCGTGAAAAATTTTTCTATCAGAATGCGATAATAAATGCAGCTGATGGATATATTCATTATTTAAAATAAAAAACGTACTGTAGAGATGAACAAAAAAGATTATAAAACTATTTTCGGATAAACCCAATAATTAACGTAAATTCGTTAAAAAATATATGCGTGCAATTATTCTGGTAGTTAAATAGTTATTATTTATCCCAAACTCAAAAAAAAAAAAAAATGAACTTGATAAATTCTATTTATGGCTAATAAATTTACAAAGTATCCTTCTCGCGTACATGTTACTCTTTAACGATAAGTTCTTTGATCAATTTGAAATAGAATTTTTCTCTCGTATGAAAATATCTTGACGAGTTTATCTAATAAAAGAATTTTTAACTTTTTTTAATCATATCTGTTTTCAGTATTAATTTTTTTTTAGTATTACATCTGATTTTAGTATCATTTTTGAAATTATATTGCATATAAATAAGAATTCTATTAAACTACTTCCCATCTAAAATTAACTGTAGTTTTGTAAACAATTTGGCTTCATAAAGTTTAATTTGCAAAAAAGATTTTTTTAACTTATAAATTTAAAAATTATTGCATGATACCATAACATTTTCGCTAAAGAAAAATTCTTTTCAAATGGATTTAAAAAAAATATGCAAAAAGTGGAATTCTACATATTTATTATTATATTCATGAAACCAAAGTGTAATAAAAAATGATTGTACAAAATAATGTTCGTGATGATGAAGATATCATACATATAAAAAAATATGTATAAACAATTCTACCTCTTTTAAAGTTGTATTTAATCTAGTCATTTGTAGAGAATAGTATACAGGTACATGAAAGAACAAATATATCTCATATCAATATAAGACGATGAAATAATATCATTGTACAATAATGTTATCAAAGAATGTTAATTCCTCTTTAGAGAAATTAACGTACTATATGTATTTATTTAAAACTGTCTATACATAAAAGAAAAATAAAAACAGGATAAAAATAAATGTTAAATTATTAATATCCCAAAAAATAATTTGCATCCCGCAATTTCTATTAGTCAAGTCATCGATATATAGGGAGATTTTTCAAAATACGTATTTTACTAAATTAATCTTTAATCATTGAAATCATAATTTGTTTCCAACATGCACTTCAATTACGTAAAAGGTAAAATAATACACATTATGGAAGATTTTAACAGAATGTATTAACGTATACTCATATCCAAATTGCAATTAGTAATAAATTATAACACAATCACACTCTTCTTCGTTTTCGTGGCCTTTGTGGATTCCAACTTACTCTAGTATCATCCGTAATTGATACAATGTTCAATCCTGTCATTTGAAAACCTTTTATAGAAGACTGAAAGCCATAAAATTTTCCATATTAAAACATATAATCTACCGATAGCTATAATGTGCAGAAAATAAGAAATGCTTTTTGTAAGATACCTACCATTCTACCAGCCCCAATACCTTGTACTCGTACTCTTATTGTGTTCACACCATATTCAAGAACGCGCTGAAAAATAGACAAATATGTACATTTTAAAAATAAATGCATATACTTTTCTCTTGTTTAGTACAACGCATCATGTTTCATGCACAAAACTTTAACACAGATAACATTCAATGTATGCTTACATTGCCAAGAGTCATAGCTGCTTGTTGAGCAGCAATGTTCGTCCCTTTCTTAGCATTCTTATAACCCTCTATACCTGCCGTATGCAGCGATAATACTTTGCCGTTAAAATTTGTAAAAGTCATAATTGTATTGTTAGGAGTTGATTTTATATTGATAATATGCAATTCCTTATATGGTACACCATTAAAGAGCCGATTCGGTGTATCTTTATCAGGAAATAGATGTTCCCTGAAACGTAATAAACATAAAGTTTATTTCCTGTGTAATTGGGAAAGATTAATAAAGTACATTTTTAGTGGCCACAATGGTAAATCCTTTTTTTCTATCCATATAGCCAAGATAATACAAATACATAAAAATTTATCTAACATTTATCTAAGATTGTTGTACAAAACTAAAACCAGATTAAAATTGTTATGCAAGCTTGAAGAATGCTATATAAGAGACAAGTGAAACTGGTACTCACTGCTGACTAACGTTGGTTGTCTCGGGCATAGTTTCTCCCTCAACTAATCCATATTTTGAGCTCTGGCCGACCTTAAATTTTTCATTCTGCGTTCGAATCTCTTTGCTGTATAACTGGGTAGTGCAAACATTCCTCGAGGTTATGACACTCAAACGCGCAAACGCTGAGGATAATCGGCCATCGACCAACGCGCTTTCTCGTAATCCAAGAAATTTCGTCAACCCCAGCGCGGACTTAATCATCTCGATTAATTAGCCGAGCGATATCTCAACCTTTCATTCAAGAAATAATGTCAAATCAGTGCGAGTAAAGGAGTAAAGACTAACTAAGGAGTAGATAAACGACAAACAGTCGTGTAAGCAGGTAATTACTAAACTATTGCCATCTCTGTGCATCTCGCAAACATAGCGAAGACGGAAACAATACCGACACAGCGTAACACTGCCCGAAACAACTGATTTATCGATTCCTGGCGACCTCTCGTATGTAACGCCAGCTGAACTCTCGACAGAGTCAGTCGGTATTTCTGAGCCTCTCGAATTTGACCGACATCCAGCTTGTGAGCTTTCAAACATTAAAAAATCATTCTCGCTCGATATGCACGTTTATTGTCGCGATACATCGAGATTGCATAATGCAATAGATTGATAAACTCGGCGATTCTGCTTAAATTTGTTACGTCCAGGAGGGCAAACAAAATAATTGCGTCTTCGGAAACGTCATAAATTAACAAACTATATATTAGTGTGCTGATAATAGAAAATACAATATTTAATCATTTGTATACGCGTAATCATTCGTCAATTAAAAAAATAATGTTTACAAATATAATAAAATTTTTTAATGCAAAATATATTAAACAGTCGATAAAGCAGAGAAATGAAAGAATTTTATATTTTTAACTGCTATATGTGCTACATAGTAATATTTTTTAATCAAGAGTATATACAACTTTTTATGGAAAATGTTCCTCTTGAGTATGTGAGTCGTACGAAACTTCTTGCACAGAGACAAGGTTTCTCGAGATGAGAATTTCACTGTTTTTTTTTGAAGCGGTAAAAAAGTAACGTTTTTAAAGAACGTATTAAATACACCATTGTGTAAAATACACAATGAAAGGTTTTGTAACTTCGTAAAATTGTGTCGTTCATTATTCCTCTGTAAATACTAAGTACTAATTGCTGACTAAAATAAATAATTTTCTTATTATTAATAAGAAATACACATCTAAGAAATTGTGAACTGCCAGTGGCCACATTAAATGTTCTTGTCTCGCGTAATATATAATGTAGCATGCATTAATCAACGTATTCCATAATTTAAATATTTATTCTCTCTCTCTCTTTCTCTCCTTCTCTCTCTAATTTAAGCATTTATTCTCGTGCAAGCAAATAAATAAATCAGCGTGATAAGTTCTTCATATTTATTTATTCTACATCTTGCGAATTAAAGCGGTGAAAAAAAAACATACTCCGCAGTGACACAATAACATATAATTAAAATGTGCATTGATTACATTTACGTATTCAATTGCCAGTAATATGATATTAAACATCAAGTTTATGTCGATATAGATAACGCTCATTTGAATCTTTTAGGTGTATCAATATATTTGCAGCGGTATTAAATTGGTAATAATGTGATTGAATTTCAGACAAGTTGTCTCAAATAGAAAATAATTCCTCTTTGTATAAATAATACAGCAATGACAATTTCCGCGCTTCAAATTCATTATCATATTATACAACTTTTGTTATTTATACTATCCATTTGCATATTATTTACATGTAAATTAATATAGTATATAGTCCATCCTAAAAACAAAAACGCATATTAAATGAAAATGTCATTGAAATATTGATGATGAAAGAAATTAGAAAAAAAGGTTCCTGTACTTTTTTACTTCGTTATATAAAGCGGAATTTCATAAAATTGAATAAAAATTATTAATATACATAATAATTTATATTTCAAATGTATTCTAAGAGTGATACGATAAAGTTTGTAATGAATCGATTCTCCTGTCTTCGTTAACACTTTCGTGTAAATGTTGCATCGAATTATGAGCTTCTCTATTCGCCAGGAATTCGATGAGAATTTGCTGTTAATAGAACTATTTGTTCACGGCATTAAATCTGTTCCTACGGCTCTCGATTTCTTCCATTAACGTTGCCCCCTCGAATGTCCGAAACAATGTGCACGATTTCAATAGCACGGAATTACGTATTAGTTATCATTAGGCAGATTGTGTTACCGCCATTTCCCTTACGAGCCATTTCTGGTTCGTGGCTTCCCCGTTTGTAATAAAGTAATAACACATGAATAATGTTGCTGCGATTGTATTGTGTTGCTCACAAGCGTGCAACTCTTGTTTTGCCATTAACTACTCTTAGTTAAGAAAATTTGAACGACTAGTTCATTGCCCGTAAACACATGCGCGTGATTCTTACGAATTTAAACGCAAAAAAATATACATGCTATATATAAGTATATAAATATATATATATACACATAAATATATGTACATAGATTCACACAAAAAGTGCAATTACTTAAATAATCAAATTCTCATTAGCTCCCACATTAAATCGGTATTATTAAGCAGAATTTAATAATTCGCAAAACATTAAATGCATTTCACACATTTTAATATGCAATGTTTAGAAACATATTTATTTGCACCTTAATACTTTGCGATTAAAAAGTACGGCGTTGCCTTAAACATGAAAATAACAAGTATTGAATTTCATATATTTGTATGAATTTTACAAAAAGTTATTAAATAATAACTTTTTGTACGACGTTATACCTCAGACATAAAAATAACACGTATTGAATTTCATGTATTTTTGTATAAATTTGACATGTATTAAATAATAACTGTTTCCTCTACAAGCTGAAAATTTCCAAGGTAATAATCGATATTCTGGCAAGAATGAATACTTAAACTTTCATGCGTTTTTAATTGCTCAGCAACGTAACGTTGAGTTGAAATCGTTATGCAGAGAATAAATCCGCTAGGAATTGCATATTAAATATACACGAAAAAAACGATTCTGTTTTCATACTTAATAAATTAACGATGCTGATTCAGTGGGTGGCTTTATAGAGTTTTCAAGGTGGGATCTACTTCATGTATGACGATATTGTGCACGCTTTGACGTGCTTTCTCGCTCTTTCCATTCGCGGACACTCTCGAATTAATTAATACGGAACCCTTCTCATTTATGCAGTTATTATGAACCTTACCCTAAGATCATTACTGAATTACGCCCGGAGAGGAACTTCCCTGTACCTGTCGACACAACGTGTCTAGCATACACTTCGCTATACATATCGATAGTTTAAGCGTGTAAATGTCTGCCCATTTTCTCGATACTCGATATATATAAATATTTACGCGAACGAAACGCAAAAAGCAAAGAAATACCAGCATCATTGTTCTAAGAATACACGGATTCGCGCAAAAGCCATTCGATACCATAAAACTGTAATACACGAGCATACAAATGTTCTTTGTGCCATTCTTTTTATTATTTTTTATTAATGTTTTGTAAGATTTACATTCTTACAGTACTATTACTTGATAGATCGCAGTAATGTCCTTATAATAATCATAGATATTAAAAGATATCGAATATTTTGGTGTGGGAATTTTCTTACGTTCGCGTTCCAATTAAACTACAGAAGTCTTTATTTGAAAACGATGCATATATAATCAGTACTAAAAACTTAGTACTGATTATGGATAGAGAGATTAAAATAGATTTGACACCAATTAAGCGACACTTTTCGTTCGTGTAATATGGATACTTCTTTTCATTCTTCTTCGTGCAACACGTGAATGTTTTCATTTCACCTCAGGCGATTACTAAAAACCGATGTGCAAAAATAAGATTTCCTCCATCGTTCGCATATTCTGCCTCTTCCTACCTGATGTCATTGCGTCACGTCGAAGCGAAAAGTTTTATATCGGATTTAACGTCATCTCGGCGACGGTAGAGCGTCTACGAGAGAAATTTGGTTTTCAATACAAAACGGGCCTCCGCAGGAACAGCGGGCACGTCGATAGAGAGAAAAACGGAAGGGGCAGTCGTGAGAAAGTCAGCAAGCATTCACAGCACTCAAGCTTGGTTTATCCAGAGGAACGGTATCGAGTATCCGTTGTACCGTTCTCCCCGTTTAAACGTAGTTGGAGTATTCTATTCTTTGAGGGCCCACAGAGTTTCCTCGATATTTCTTAAAGCAGCCACTACTGCGATAGATCCTGTGCGCCCGTTTTATCCCGCTACTTTTCCGAGTTTCCTTCACATATATCATAAGGTTCTCGATAATCCGAAAGAAACAACGCGACTCGAAAGCGCAGTTTTTGAAGTCTAACCCGCATTTACGTGCACATTTCGCATTTTGTTATCCGTTACTTTCAATATTGAAGCATCGGACAATAAAATAATACAAAGTGCCTCACGAAAGGATATTGATTGCTCATGTTTTTGAAATTATATATCGGGAGTCAACGAGTTCAGCATATTCGACGATTTTTCAAGTCCAATCCACGGTAAATTAACTGACTGTTGTAAATTTCTCATGTTTTTGAAATTATATATCGTGAGTCAACGAGTTCAACACATGTTTGATGATTTTTCAAGTTTAATCCACGGTAAATTAATTGACTGTTGTAAATTGCTCATGTTTTTGAAATTATATATCGTAAGTCAACGAGTTAAGCATATGTTTGATGATTTTTCAAGTTTAATCCACGATAAATTAACTGTTATAAATGTAAAATAATTTGTTTCAAGAAAAATATTTTTAAGTAAAAGAGCAATATATTTTACAATTTTAAATAGAAATCTAAAAATATTATTTTTATCTTTAAAATCTGAGATCTTATTTAAAATCTTATCTCCGTGATACACAAAAGAGTAATATTGTAAAAGTGTAAATTTCGTATCTCATTTGTTCGACCATTTCTTATTTACTTTCTGTATATAGGTACTTTTGTGAAATCGACAGAATAAATATAATCGAGCGACAACTACGTTCAAAGTATCGTTAAAAATAACTATCTATAGAATAGTTGGCATTGTTATACATCATTCTTCCGTTTGAATAAAGCAGGACGATCCGACTGTAAGTAGGTATATATCTTTTGCTTTTTATATATCCTTCCGTTTTTATTATTGCATATTTCATCGCCTTTCTTGGATGGGATGCGATAGAATAAGAGAACGACTTTGTTGTGAAAAATGTTAAAATTATTATTCCGTTCCTTGAAAGAAACAACACGATTCGAAAGCTCGTAGCTCCCGAAGTCGTCGCTCACTGAGGTCTTATTTACTCGTTTGTATCTACAGATTCCAAGTCTCTTTCTCTATCGCCTCTCTCTAAATCAATATAACGAGCATGATTCGAGAGCAGTTGCGTGTATAAAGGATATCAGTCTGTATAGCTCGTGAAGCAAACTTAGTTGAAGTAAAATAGTTCTGTTCTTCTTTTTCTATCTATAGCATGAATCCGAAACTCTCGGTATATTTTCTGTGCACATACATGTATATCTACGCATTGCATGTTGCTAATTGAATATCAATTCGTAAATTGCAATTCACATGTATGTATAATATTGCTTAACATCAATAAAATTGTAATAAATTTATTAAATATACTATTAATATATACAATTTAATTAACTTGAGTCTCTTTAAAACATTGGTTTTATTATTTCTTACTATAATATATATTATACAAAGTTAGAATAAATAATATTAATTTTAATAAATTTTATTTTATATATTAATGTTTTTCGAGAAACGGTTTTTTACGTTTCCACTAAAAGTCTCAAGTCTATAAATCTTTAAAGAAGTAAATCGTCCTCCTCCCTCTAACTCCCTCCTTCCGCCCTTACGTTCCTTAGATGTGTGGCTCTCGTTACGAGACTACCAAAAGAATCCGGGATGAAAGGGAGTTATGAACCAATCGGGATTCCCTACCTTCTTCGTTATTTATTCAACGACGCTATATATACGCACGCAGACTAAGCCTGAATATTTTATAGTAACTGTGTTACGTGTGTCGGCGTCCCAGGTATCGCAATTCGTGTTCGACGATCGTTCTGATCGTAAAAATTGTTGAAAATGTATCAATATCGTTTGCAGGAGGTCTCCTACCGCTGAGACTTCATTTCCAGTTACAACTATACGACGAAGCTAAATCGGGTGCAAAAGAAAACAAGCTGTTCAACTTAATTTTCTCTTGCTAAGTAATCTTAAGGTTTTCGAGAATAGCAAACATATCCGATTGACCTAATTTCCATAAACTAAAATCCATAACTGACATTATATGTATATATTATTTCCTTTTTATTAGTTATTTATAAATCTGATGAAATTTTTAGCATCTATACGTATTGGACAGCACTTTTATTTCTGTGCAAAGCGGAAACGGATAACTTTGATATCTCGAAATAAAAAGAACTGATATCCTTTGTTGTTTCAAAATACAACATGCATATATATTGATATACGACAGTCGCGTTTCTATTTTCAAGTAAAATGAATTTTTCGAAATATACATCTCATTTTAATTTCAAATATCTATCGTATGTGCGCCTTTATATGTTAATTATTATTTTTATCAAAGAAAAAGAAAGAGAGAGAGAGAGATAATTATGACATATTATACAAAAACTTTGAATATCAAAGAATTTAACGAGTCTGGAAATAAACGTTTAGGTCATTAAATGGATTTTGATGACTTGACTCGCGCGGTCTAATTAACGGACGATTTTTACAATGAGATAGAACAAAAGAATTGTCAGATACGAGAGAGAAATTATAAAATCAATAAAATCTCGGTGCCGGCTCGTTCGCGCTGCTTTAACTCCCTTTTCTTACTGTACAACTCACTCTTTTCTTATTCCATCTCTCCCCCTGTTCTTTTATTAACGAGTAATCGCGGCCAGCCGAGACGAAATACCCTTTTTATTTGGCTAGCAAATGTGTGTGAGTATACGTATATCATATATGTATATACGTGTATTTTGTGTATAGGGGCGCGTGCGCAGGTGTATTTCCATAAACTATTATATAATATTTTATTCTAAAAATTTATTTTTTTAAATAAATATCAATAGAAAATTATTTTATACGTTTTAAGTCAGTTACTTTCCAATATTTAAAAACTTTTTAAAATTGCTTGCTTGCTTGTTATACACATTTTTATTTATATGTTGTAATAATAATAATAATATAAATTTTATCCTCCTCTCTTATTTCATTTTATGAAATATTCTAAAACAGAAGCATGCAAGAAATATTCATCTGGATTTCCATTTCTAACTTAATACGGAGAATAATTAAAGTAATAACCTAATTATCTCTCTACCCAAATTCTTTGCGTATTTAATCGCGCTATGGGAATATTCCTTTGATAGAAATATAAACATAATAAATATTATAAACCTTATAGACATCAGTCTAGACATTAGCACTGCCTCTTTCATCTCAATCGATCTACGGGGTAGTCGAATAATCTACGATCGCCGATCAATGACACCTCGCTTTACTGCCAAATCCTGGCCTCGTCCACACCTGCTGGTATGGACATTGGCTACAAGTAGAACGGTCGACGCTCTCTCTGGCACCCATCCTGTCGCTCGCTCTTTTTCTCTCGCGAAGGGTGGACGCACACTCGGGCCTCATCGTCGTCCCCACGAATTCCAGGGATCAATGCGTCGGTGCACCAAAACGCCTGCGCTACCCCTCCTTCGCATCCCTCCATCCCTTCCTATCGTTCCCTCCACGCCCGTACAACCCAGCAGCAGCAGCAGCAGCAGCAGCAGCAGCAACGGCGGCGGCGGCGGCAGCAACGGCGGCGGCGGCGGTGGCGGCAACAACAGCGGCAATAGCAATACTATCTCACAAGCACGATATCGCGGTCAGCACGAGCTATACAAGACACCCTACTTCCCATGCCAGTGGCAGGGCATTGGCGTGTAGCCACGATGGTAGTCTCGGTATGCCGGTGTAACCGGTCGTGAGTCGGGAGTTTATTCTCTTCGAGCGTAGGCAGAGCTCGCTACCTTGCGCTCTGCGATCCACACTCACACCCGGTACTCCGTCCGCCTTTTCCACCACCAACACTGTCCCCCGGTGCTCCCACCCCAGCGGGTAACGCTCCCTCTCGCTGTCGCTCCCTCCCGCGTGCGCGTCGCCCGACCCTCGGAAATTCTGAAAGCGGTTCGCGCCTGTGCAACGCGGGGGTGGCGAGGGACCGAAAATCGAGGTGAAAGGAAACTCCGCGGATCCGGCCTAAGGGTCTCTCCTAGGGCTGATGTGTGTCGACCGTGCCCCCTCGCGTGTGCGTCCTGCGAGCGCGAAAAATTCATACACACGCGCGCGCTTACGCACATACACACGTATACATTAGCGCGTATACACACGCGCGTGTATTATTTGCGCCCATCGTGGGATACGCGTGTAAATACGTGTGTCGTGAATCCGCGACGAATCATCGATATTTTCATCGCTCCGAGAGCGATCGCCCTCTCTCGTTGCCGACCCCCTTGCTACCGCTCCGAGAAGGCAGGGTGTTCGCGACGCGCGAATCGGTTACCGGAACCGCGTTCCTTCACCGGGATAAGCGACGCCGTGGTGACGTTCGATCGCGCAGCCAGTTCTCCAAGTGACACACTTTCATCCGCGAGAGAAGGAAAACTCACCTTACGGCAGCCTGACGGCGACCACGACAAAAGGACTGTGTGGGATAGTGTGATTATCCTCGAGTGCACGCGACAACCTGCGAGCGCGGGTGGGAGTTTGGGCAAGTGTGACATGTCAGTGCGTCATCATCGTCGAGCTCAGTGACCATCCCAAGTTTTTCTTCGGTGACTCGCGGCCGACGTTAATACGTTTCTCTTCGTCATATGTCGCGTTAGCCAGCGGATCGCGAAGTGCGGAGTAACTGGCTTTCGAGTGATCTCCACCGCGCTGTGGTGCACGATCGGGGATTCGGAGGATCGAGCCGCTCCCGGTGGGCAAGGGGGATCATGTGTCCCCGATTGCAGCCCTCCTTCGAGGGTTGAGTCGCCGATTCGGTGTACGACACCGATCGGCCGACACCGGACCGCGAGTGTTGTGTTGCGCGACAAGCTCGTCTCGGCGATTCGTCTGCCCGAGGACATCCCTGCCGTGACGCGAAGTGATCTCGCGGAGGACCAACCGTGTACCACATTCTCGCGCAGCAAGTGAGTCCCAAATCATGGCAATTTCATAATTTCTCCATAGTGGCGTAGCGTTTGCTCTATCTCTGTGTTTGGATTACGCGATTATGAATTTACTGGATTGGTTGATCGACGTCACGCCGAAAAGAATTGATATTGATGGAAATCTGTCTAGCAAACTGTCAGATAAACGGATTCGCATTCACCGATATCTTCACCGAGCGATTTTAAATACTTGTCATTATGCACGAGCATATCTTTCGTTATATTTAGCAAAAAAAAGTCCAATGACAAGCCAAATTTCTATAATGAAAATCATTGCCATTTTTTTTATAATTATTTTTTGCAATTTCTTTTATTAATTTGGATTTGCTTTTTCTTCAATAATAATGTCAAAGTACATATAGCTTTGAAATTGTTCACGATTAAGATTAAAGCGACTCATAATCTGATATAATTTTTTTTTAGAAAAGTGCCTACTTTATAGTTTGATTTACAAAGGATTTACTTTACAAAGGATTTCTATGTGATAGAAGTAATTTTAAAACATTTTATATGTTATTATCCTTTGGATGGACGACATTAGTTTTTTTTAACTGCAATATCTTTTATACCTATGCATTACTTTAATTTAAATGTAATTTTGATTATTAAAGTACATTAATCGTTCTAATGCGGAAATAATCTTATAAAATAGTCTTACTCAAGAATAATGAGCTATAATACACGATGCAATATTACGACTAATTTCATTAAATATTAATTTTCAATCGATAAAAAGACCGAATCCATCAATTTCAGTTCTACTTTAAACGTGAAACAATTGTCGCAAATTCCTAATATCGTTAACTCTCATGGCGCAAGAAATTTTATCGTTAGCGATTTCATCATAAAACTATTAGGCCTCAGGGGTATCTAGCCTCGGCATTCTATATCGAGCCCGTAATAGCGTAGACTGTTTCAGAAGTTGTGGTTATCGGATGGTTATAAGTGATAGATTTTTGCCACTCGTCTATTTCCCGCTAAAAAGTCTTCAATGCCCTTATCCGCTTTGCAGAGCGATTTGTCATGATTAAAATCTTGAAAGGAATTTTCATCATGTTCAATTCAAGTTACTACAAACCCGATCAGACCCTAGACTCTCTACAGATCTCGGGTATCGGCGAATTACAAAGCTTTCTATCGATGTGCGTTGCGCGTTGTGTTATCAAGGCTCCACTTCTACTCAAGCTATTTGTTTTTCTATTGTGAAATCCACCGTGAATCTCATGGACATTAATCTCTTCGATTATCAATGACGGATTATCGGGATTCCACAATTGTGGTTTTTTATTAATTAGTTAAGCGGATGCATCATCGTCGCAGTAATTTCTCACGGTTTTCATGGTTTTTCGAAAATTTCGTCCTCTCGATTCGTCTTTTTTCAAATGTGTAGACAATTAGGTCATATATCATTTTGAATATGACATAATTTCTAATTGGCACAAACGCACGACATATTTGTAAAGCGTAAATAGCGCGAGAGGGTAATTTATTTCTTGAAATTCAAGGCCACTTAAATCGCTATAAATCCTGACTATGCGAGTGGATAAGCCTCTATAACACGGCGCGTGACGTGCCATTGATCATCACGCAGCATCGTTCGCGTGGTTAAGGTCTTAATGTTTGCCAGATGTCACGTTGATTTTACTGTTATTAAACCGATATGCGCGTATATAACGGCGAGATAAGACGATAAGAGACACGATCATTAGTTTGTAGCCGATTATTGCTTGCTCTTTCCTTTAGAACATTTTACTTAAAACTATTCTCAAACAATTACAATATACGTGTCTTTAAATGCGCACAGGTACATTTTCCACACCGCTGTAGAAATTCATATTTTAATCCAATTTAGCTGTCATTTGTCCTTCAGATAGATTGAATGATCTAATTGGGTGTCAATTATGTGTCAGTTACGTGGACAATTCTCATGAATTTGGAAATAACAGTGAAGTCAAGAGGCTCACAAAAAAATCGAATTCATAAAATAAACATAGTTATCGATAATTGTGTTTCTTTTAGGAAATAACGTTTTTCACTCTTTTCTATTTCTGTAAAATCCACCCTAATTAAAATTGAAACCTAAAGCCGCAATGCTGCAGTAAAATAAATTTAGTATATTAGTATTGCATATTCAACTCTAACATATTAGAAAATATTTTAAACGATTTAAAGCTACTAATATATACGAGGGTGAGTCAATAATCCAACTTTAAATTATCAGAACATATTTTAAACGATATAAAGCTACTAATATACGAGGGTGAATCAATAATTACACATACTCTATTTCTATAATTTATTTGAACAATTAACAGAAGAGAACGTACAATCACATCATTTTTCAACATAGTCCTCTTGCTTTTTAGTGCACTTGTTCCAGCGTTCCACAAGCTTGCATATACCCCCGAAAAAAATATTTTTGGTCTGTCCTTTAGCTATGTGTGTACCGCTTCTTGCGTGTTGGTCTGGCAAATCAACGACCTCTTAAAGCATCTTTAAATGAACCAAACAGATGGTAATGTGAGGGAGCAAGATCTGAACTATATGCAGGATGCTCTCGAAACCCAATGTCGTAAAGAGACAAAACCAAAAACTTTTTTCCAAAGATATATACAAGCTTGTGGAATGCTAGAACAAGTGCGTTGAAAAACAAGGCAATTATGTTGAAAAATAATGTAATTGTACGTTCCCTACTATTGTTCTAATAAATTATAGAAACAGAGTGCGGATGATTATCGACTCACTCTCGTAGTTTTCTGTAAAATTATCTTAATTCATAACATAATCGCAATTAAATGATTTCAATCTACGAAAAGTATCCTGATGACAGATTTATATAAATCTAGATACTTTCCTTATTATGTAATGTTCTCTCGCGCTATATACAAACTACGAATCGCCGGAGAGAATTCAAGTCTCGAATATCTGTCTAAAACCCGGTCACACGAGCGGCGCAAGACGTATGCATTACGAAAGCAGCTCGCTCCGGCTGCTCAACTTAACCACGTCGTCCTTTGAGGAGCGCCCTTCTTAATTTAATTTATTATACTATCCGTCGCGATTGCGGAGTTTCCGGGTATAACGCTCCGTGAGTCAGGTCACTATAAATTTCGAGCCCTACGCGAGCGACGGAGTACGCTTTCGCACCGCTGTGTGCAGTGATGTGTCATTGATCATAGCGCGGGATACGTAGCTCTCGCGTAGCTGAGGGCTCGAGGTTTCGATGTAGTTACGTTAATTTTACGAGCCACCCCAGTTTTCGCCCCTCCTTCTCCCTCTCCTCGGCGTTTTGCTCTCCTAGGCAGGGTAACGCCGCCGCGCCGTCAGGAAATTACGTGCGGTGGTATGTCGACAAGTGATCTCCTCTTCTTCTATGTCCCTCCCCCCCCTCTCTCTCACCCCCCCTCTCTCTCACCCCCTCTTCCTCTCTGCCTTTGTTCTCGAACCGGATGTTTCCTGTCTCTCGACTTGACTCCACTGTTAGTCAATACAACACACCGCAAAGTGTTCACTTGGGAAGATTATCCCTTTTTATAATCTGTAACTTTTCGCTTTCTTGCGTTTATTCTTCAGGACACGTTATCTTTCTAGCTGTTTTATAATTTAATCATATTTTCCTCTTCTCTAATTTATAATTCTTCTGGCAATTTATAATTGGTAAAAGCTTTTCAGTATATAACTAATATATTTATTAGCGTAATTTACATATTTTGTATACCTATACGTGTGTAAGATACAACAAATTTCATAATTTGCATAATATATTATTATCATTCTCCATTATTATATCATTTCGGAGAAGTTATAGGAAATATTTACTGTTAAAATAAATCGTTTATTATGCGTGCATCATATTTCTGCTATTATATTCCAATATGTATTTTTGACAGCAGTATTACGAAGGCAAACGTTCACGCGATAACAATCTACTATATGAAAATAACGCATATCGCGTACGCGGTAGATATGTACATATAATTTCGGTCGGTATGTTGACGAAAATTGTTTACACAGTCACTATCACCGCGCGCGAAATCAAACTATCTACCCCCGTTACGTAATCTCCGCGTCATGCACTTACGAATTTCCAATTTCCGTTACCGATACTTACATGCTGTTTCTACCTTGCCTTTACATAATATGTATACTTTACGTAGTTGCGCAAGCTACTCTCCGGAGCGTAGGCAAGAAACCTTTCTGTCTATACCACACCTCTCTCTCTCTCTCTCTCTCTTTCTGTCGAAGCGTGTCTTACGTTTTTGTTCGCGATATCGACCTGTCATTCCTACCAAACTTGACTCTCGCGACAGGACAATGAACATCGCTACCTCGTCTTTTCCCTCTTCCCTTACCCCGGAGATCCCGGCTCCTTTCCCTTTGTCTTCGCTTACGCGACCCTTGTCGCCTTTGGACCGCAAGTCGAACGAGAGCAAATTAGATATCCATTAACGTCGACTGGCGAGTTCGAAGTCTTAATTGCAGTCAACCCTACGGTTGTTTGCTCACGAGCACGACTAACACGCGTTATATCCGCGCTACAAGGGTCTTGTCGTGTGGTACACCGGGGTGTTTCCTGCTCGAGAAACGAGATTGCTAAAAAAAGGGGAGTCGGTATCCTCGTATAATCTCGAGTATCCTGGAGTAGGATCTCGTATCGAGACATGGTTGCGACGTGTATGAAAACTATGTCATGAGAAGTTATGGGTTAAGAATGATGAGCTCCGAGATTGAAATTGATGATGTTGGCGTGTTATTATGGCGAAAAGAAGAGCCCAGGAGAAAAAGAAAGTATATGTACATACGTTGAAAGTGTTTTTGCAATTGGAGCAATAATTTAATTTCGTCAATCAAAGCACAATAAGATGATATATGATGCAATTCCGCATAATATTCTATCTCATAGTATGTGGTCAACATCTAAATTTGCTCATTTTTTAATTTATTCAATTTTGCTGACAACTTATAATTAGTACAGCCGAAACGTTCACGTTGCCTTTGTCTACCCTTGAACAATAAACTATAGCTATATTCAACTGTAATTTTATTTTCTCATATTTGACCCTTGACTTTTCATATTTGTTTTTATACATAACAAACTCTTACTTATTTATTTATTATCTAATAATATTATTTTTAACATCATTGATAACTATCGACGGCCATTCAAAAGTCGTAGAAACAATAAATATGTCTAATCATTAAAGTTCAAATATTATTCTAAATATAATCGTAAATATTTAAATAGTTTTAATGATTTGAAAGCAAATGTTCAATGATTAACTATTTGAAGCTTAATAAGAATGTTATGTGAGTGTTGTCCGTATTATTATTATCATGATTATTAATAGTGCATATTTAATAATAATTGATAGTTTCGTGTTTGTTCCATCAGTCATAAGAACATTTTGTAATAAATATCACTGCTTAATATAACTTTCATTAGATTGACTAATGATACCGCGGTGATGGAGAGAACGCGCCGTATAGGATCAAATAAACCGTTTTGTGTGTAAAAATGGAACGTTGCTGTCGTAGTTAAATAGAGATAAATTGGTCACGTTGATCCACGCGGGTGTTGACGACCAATGCACCAACGAATCCTTAATGACATTGTCGGGCTATTATAGTCATTGTACGAATTCAACGCCCAAATACACAACGCTCTCTCGACGGACGGTGGTAGTCGTTTAACATTCGTTGCTACCGTGGATAATCGCATTATAGCGACCTATTTTAGATTCGCGGCTAATTCGCGATCCGGACAAAAATTGAAAAACTCTCCTCGTTTCCCGTCGTCTCTCGCCCATCGCGGAAACAATGGCGCTTAATCGCATTTTGAAAATCGTCGAGTAACACGGCGTATTAAGCCTGCCGCCTGAAATCGCGGATATTAATTAACTGCTCGTGTCGGCCGCACCTCATGATCACGGAAAGCACGCGGATGTTAATACGGCGGCGTTAGTATGGCGGTGCGCAAAACGCCGAATAACTTCCCGAGCTTAATTAAAAGCAAAAGTTATACGGATAAACGCGGCACCGCCACGCCGCACGTCGTTTCTCCCAAGATTTAATCCTCGGCATTTCTCGCGGTCATTGTCGCGACCTTAACAAGAAAATATCTCTATTACGTTATTTCGCTAGTTTCCCGCCAATGTTGCCGTGGCACTTTTGACGTTTTGACACTTCGTGCGCTCGATCGCTCGTTGCACAGGTATATATATCGTACAACGATCCGCGTACGAGGCCGATGACGACGATTCAAACTTTACTTTAGTTTCGCACCAATTACTGCTGCCACGCTTAAAACGTGAGTTATAGCCGGTCTGAATAATTAAGGATGGATGGGAGTTGGCAGGATGGTGGAGACAGCGATTTGCCGACTCGTCAGCGAGAAACGGCGACGACGATGGCGAGAACGACGTTCTAATTAAATCCTAACGCTCGCTTTTCTTGATCGATGATCTTTCTCTTGCCACATCGTATTGCAC
Source organism: Temnothorax curvispinosus (assembly GCF_003070985.1). NCBI lineage: Eukaryota > Metazoa > Arthropoda > Insecta > Hymenoptera > Formicidae > Temnothorax > Temnothorax curvispinosus. Next base: position 392,406 of record NW_020214640.1, read on the forward strand.
TAGATACGTTTATAATCTACTTGCAAAAGCTTGACTCAATTAGTGCAATATTTTTGCGTTTGATGATTAATTTAGAACAATATAGGTATTAATGCGTTGTAATAATATTTTAGATTGTGATTTCCACTAACGCGCGTTCCCTGTTAAATCCATAATTTTCCGTTCAGATCGCATGCGCCCCACGATGTCGAGACTATAATAGTTTTGCTTATATATATTGTGTAATATTTATAAGATTATAAATTCATTATTACTAAGAAAAAAGTGTAACGATTTCCATTATGCGATAATTGCGTTATATATAATATTTAAGCATCAGCACATGATTTTATAAAATATTTTATAATAATGTTATATTTAGTAGCAAAAATATCAAACGGCCTGAACAAAAAGTTCAACTAATACACCTCACGCGGCAAGAAACGTGTTAACGCTTCGAGAATTCCTCTTCACAGAACGTCGTTCTATCTCATTTCCTCTTCAATATCTCGTTCAGTGTTAAATTAATAAGTGAATCGACTGAACAGATGGCTTAGCTTAAACCGATCGATCGTGAGAGTTATGGAAACTCCATCAAGGCTGCGATCAAACCTTTCGCGAGAAACGAAGAAGCAGATATAATACTTAACAATTAAAAGCCAGTGATAAGATTTCATAATGCAAAATAATTCCCAGCATTGAAACCAGGCTATAAATCCTTCATACGTCCGTTAATATGAGTGTCTTAATATATCGCTTGTATCTCATTCGCGTAATGACGCTAATAGGGGTCGTTTAATGTTTTCATTAATAACATCTGACTATATTCGTGCGCGGAGAAATTAGCTGGGCGTACTAAATGGAAGAGCCGTACGTAATAATCGTGCGTTATATGTACGTAATCAAATTCGTCAAAAGATGTTATCGCGCGTATCCGTCGATGTCGCATGTCGGCGACAACGTCGTCGTCGTCGAGGCGAATGATGCGGGGTGCAGCGGGAGGGTCGAGGTGGGACCATTTACCGAGAATTTCATAGTACGCTTCATTGCGCTAATCCAATTTAATTAGAACGGCCGGATAATAAGCCTATAACGACGCACTTAGCTCATTAATAATGATCAGACCCCGCGCGCGGGACAACTCCCGGGAAGCCATCCGCCGTTTTATCGTTCGTCGTTTGTCTTCCTTATCGCACGTATCTTTCCGTCTGACACACTCTCCTCCCAGGTGGGGTATATAATACGTATGAATTCCCTCGTCTCCTCTCTATCTATTCTTTCACACTTCTCTGACTTTAAATCCAGTCCCACCCCGGGTCTAAACAAGGGTCGCTCAACGGCCCACCGAGGACGACCCTATCTACTTTCGCGTACTTTAGATATTGGTAACTTTCTCCCGCGGACAGTAATTCCGGTCTACAGCACAAATTGCATCGTCAAAAGATGGAACGCTTCTTTATATTAATTATAGCGCAATTTACATAATCTTTGGGGGTATTATATGTATATTTAAATACACAAACTCTTTAAAGAAGTTTGCCGCAAGACATTTTAGATTAGACAAGAAAACGGTATCAAGAACTTCGATTACAACTTTCCCATCCGCGTCTTCAATATTTCTGAGAAAACTAACGCTTTTAGCTCCCGTCCGACGGGAAATCGTAATTACGAACGAATTTTCTCGTGCTCTTATCCCTTTTCGGTCTTTCCAGCTTTCTTCAGCCTCTTATCTTCTTTTCCTTTCCCTTGAATCTCTAAGTCCGTCCGGTTGCGAGGTCCCGGGAACATTGAGTCGTAGGATATATAAGTAAGGATAATGCGTTCATGTCCTATACGATGTAAGCTAGGGGACAGTGATTGATAAGGATATAGCATAAGGGAAAATGTGGCGATCGGAATTTTCTCGAGTAGATTCACCTTCCGCGAATATCCCTTCGATGCGCCTGTCCACTCGGGAACGTATATCGTCAGGCGCGCATAAATCACAAGGATTTATTTGGCACAGCTCTCGTTCGGCCTAGCTCTCGACGCCTTATGCAAATGACGGAAGTGTAGTGACCCCACGCGGCCGCAGGTCATCTTGTTTTTATTGCATGCCGCAAGGGGTAGCAACCGAGGAACATTGCGCGAGCTGCGCGCGCTTTGGGTAAATTATAAATGAGTAACCCCCTCGGTTTGATATACGAGCCTAGTGTCGTCAGAGCAGTCGCAGTCGTAATGAGTCGCGTTTTAACTGCGTTGCACGAATGTACGCATGCATGCACGCACGCACGCACGCACGCATGAGTGCACGTGCGTGTGTCTACGCACGTTTGTACACGGAAAAGGAAGTCACCGATTTCTCGCACGGTGCCGTAAATGCGGAATATTAATTCGACGCGTAATAATTAATGTCGCGTGCCACGTCCGCTTTGGGGTATGAGATATTCATTAGGCGACAACGCCTATATGGAATACACTACCGTACCTGGATAAGCGACAAAAATAATGAACAGCGCGACTTTATGACGTAGCGACAAAAATACTATAATTTTCGTACCAGCTAAACCAGAAATATTAATCTACTTCTAAATGATGCACATATATAAATGATATTGTGACATTGATCATCATCTTTTAACTCCTCGCTTTAAAGACATGGACACATAACAAGTAAATTCATAAATTGTCCCAAATTAAAAATATAATTAATTTAATGCAATATATATATTTTAAGTTATCACCAATATTGCTAGCAATTTGATAATATATTAATTTGTAGTAATATTGGAAATTATAATTTAATGAAATTATTATTACCAAAATTAGCAATCAAAATTATTTCCCTCTCCTTCATTATTCTCTCAATAACGAGATGAGACTTTAATATTTATTGAAATATTGTATTAGAATCCCACGAAACTATTCAACCTTTCTATGAAACTTAAAAGAATGTGTTCGCCTAATTCTCACATTCAGATCTTGATTCGCTCTCGTTGCCGCAGTTGAGAAATCAACGCGACGAATCTTCTTGGCGAATCGCATTTTCTCCGACCCCGTGACTTTTCATCCGAGTTCTATTTTGCATCACGAAGGATCGAAGATGGGGAGAGGAGACGGGAGTCAAACCATCCGCCTCTAAGACAGAGCATTGCTCGAAATCCTTTTCGCCTCAGCGAACACGACGGAGATGAAGCTATAAAGGAATAACGCCAATGAGGCCGGAAATCTCCCTTGGATTGATCGGGATTGACCCTTCGGAGTCGTAATCTTTCCCAATTATGAAGATATCGAAAATTTATTGAACCTTTACATTTCGAGCGTTTAGTGAAGTAGGTTTTACAATCTTAATATTCAAGTAGTTTACCGTCAAAAACTGACCAACTCAGAAGTATAAGACTTCATTAAATTAATTCATGCTTAAAATAAACCGCGTCTAATTTGGAACTTTAAGTTTGAACTTAGTTCAATAACACGTCAAAATAAGAACTCAGAAAAGAACTTAAAATTTAATTAGAAACACCTTTGACAGTTATATTGGGAAAATACATTGAACATAAAATAAAATTAATTACAGAAGGCATTATTAACTTCTTTCTTACTCTTGGGAGACAACTTGATCTGCGAAGCAAAAATCTGAGAATCACTTTTAATCGTGGCAAATCTTTATTGAGGAAACATTTTACCAAGATTAATTAAAATTTAATTGTTTCTTTGAACTCCTGCGAATTCTTCATCGTAAAACGAAACGACTACAATTTCAAAAAATATCTATAATCTTACATTCAAATACTTTTAAGAAAGAATCGTTTTTTCTTTCTTAATTCGTATCATGTAAATTATGAAAATGTATTGCAGAAAAATAAATCTAATTTTTAATAAATAGAAAAGTAATTTGAATTAGTATCTAATAAACTTTCTAAATCTGAATTAGTGAAAAATCACTGAAGTAACATACCGATTTACCGATATCAGTGAATAATCACTGATGCGTCAGTCTAAAGTATGCCACTCCAGTGACTTTTCATTAATTCAGATTTAGAGAAAACTTACGTCGGAATTTTTATAAAATCTAAGTTCAAGATGAAATATTGTTTTGAACTAAACGTAGAGATTTAAAGATATTTCCCTGTATAATTCTTATTTCGCCCAACATAGCAAATATACCTTAGCCTTAAATTAGAATTATGCCCTTGTGCATCTTGAAACATGCAATATATATTTTTCTTATTTTTTCTATTAAAAACTTTTAATAGTCACCATAAAATCTCATTTTCCCATTGTGATTCGCGACGTGTGGATAAAAGAATTTCTATGTTTTTTTTTCTCTTGATCCTAACTAGAGTCAAGTCCCATCGAATTTACGCTCACACGAATGTCCCTTATAATTGTGGTGTAAGTGTAAGAGAAAACCAACGAGGCTGACGCTCCTCGCGCGATTTGTCGGAGGTCAAGCGAAGGAGGACCGGCCGGCGACGACGAAGGTGGAGTCGCCGAGGCGCCTCTCTTCGCTACCATTCTGAAACTTTATTTCCCTGAGGATCGCTCCGCCAGAGTTTATCGCTCGAGGTAACACAGCCGTCGCGCACGTTTCATAGCACGCCTTTCTTTTTCCTATTTATCTCCAACTAGTCCGTCCAACCTCCATTCTCCTCCATCGTTTTGCTTTTCGATTTCCGCCCGCGACGAACAATCGCCCTTCCGAAACGCAAGAGATAATTTGCCAATAGCGAAAGAACCGCGTTATTTTCGCAAATAGGATTTCCAATATGCCGGTCTGACAGCGCACATGTACACATTGATATGCGGCGTCTCATGGGTACCATGACGCATTCGGAAGGGTAGAATACATCCCCCTTTGAACTTTCAGAGAAGAGAAAAATATTCGAATATAAATCGAAAATACTGTTTTCCCACAAGTAGATTTTGATGGACTTATTTTTAGTTTATATAGAATGGGTTTCAAATCTTTTTTTCACATGACACATTAAATGTTGAATTTTCATGCAAAAACTAACGGAAATGTTAATTTAATTTTATATATATATATATATATATATATATATAGTATATATATATATATATATAAAACTTCAAGATAAGATTAGTTGTCGTCATATAATAGACAAAAAATGCATAAAAAAACTTTTAAGATAAGGTCAGTTGGCTTCAATTGTCGTCAATTGTCGTCATACAATACAACCCACGTTACTCAACCACGGTTAATGTCAAGCGTAAATTTCATAATAAGACCGTCAAAGCAAGTCATTCTTAATGCCGGTAAATCCCTAAGAAAACTTGTGTCGAGATGCGCTTACATACACTTCGCCAGGAAAAATTTCACAGGCGCTACTCGCGGCTCTGATAAATTCCCGAGAATTTATATCAGTCTTCTTCATAGCGAAAATATCGTGAGACTTATTGTTAGGAGAAACGCTTGTAAATAGCCTGCCCGTCGCCGCTGCCGCGCCAACGAGGGCTGGCAAAGGGGCTACGGGGTAATATCTCTGCGTTCATTAAAAGGACCGCGTAATTTCGACGCGGTTATGACGAGACATAGAACTCGGGCGTTCGAGCGTATACATAGAGGGTAATGTTTGCGCGTGAGTACATTTAGCGTCCCCAACGCGCCGCATTTTCGACCGGTTTCACGCGAGCGTTCGTGCGAGTCGTCTGATGGGTTTAATGATGGAAGGGCCCGCCGAGGTTTCGAGGTGACAACGACTGTAGGATATAATTTCCTGTGATCCCGTTGTGCATATTTTCGCATCAAAGTCGCGCATAATTTTCCCGTGAAAATTAATTAAAACGTTGCTGCGCGCGAAAAATTGTATATTTTATTTATAATATAAATTTATAAATCTTTATTTCTCTCTCTCCTCTTTCATTCTCTCTCTTTCTCTGCTAAAGACAAAATAAATTTCTGATGTACATACATTTGTAGAACTAAGAATTAATAATCATCAATTTAAGAATTAATAAGCATAAAGTGCCAAAAGTTCAGGAACAGCTAATTATCTCAGAAAGTATTGATTTATTGCGACAATTAATTGCCTTATTATAGCTGATTTTCTAGAATTTAATTTTAGTACAGTTCTTCACATTTCTCCAATGACATTCAAATATTAATAAATCCTGAGAAATACATGTCCAATTCCACGAAACCAATTCTCGCTATTTATTGAAACGAGGTGTCGAGGTGTAACAATTTCGAAGTAGACACGTCGTATCGGACAACCGGTCCTATTTCCAGAATAATTATTCCAGAATAATTATTACGAAATATTAGACAGCGTCTCAAATTCATTCAGCTACCGCAAGAATCCCGCGTTCTCCAAACGGTGGCTAATGGCCCGGCATGAGGCAGTAAAGCGAAACCCGACAGGGTAAGCAGGTTCCATAAACGGGGAAACAAACGGTCCGCTCAGGAACAATCCATAGCGTGGAAGAGCGCGGTAAAGTTTACGTAGATCGCGAGGCAGAAATGCGGCCGCGAGAAATCCTGGAACACAGCCAACGAAAAGCCGGCAATCTCTTTTTATCTCGAAATCTCGTACCCTCTCGTACTGTGCGTGAGTGCGCGATTCCCCCTTTCTCGACGAATTTGATTGGTATCTACCGAAATATCGACGAGATTACAAATTCGAATTGGCCGGATACATTTAAGGAAATAGTTTTGATTAAAAAAAAGCGTAGTCCACACAATAGGCTATCATCAGAAAAAGTTAGAAAAGTCAATAAACTATCGCTACGAGGATTCTTCCCTGTAAAAATATAAGTTACTTTTTCCTCTTTTTTTAATAAAATGGCAATTGCAATCACATAAATTTCTGATGGCAATCCTCAGAAGTATATATTTTTTAAAAATAAACTTACTACAATGATATACGTTTATATATGAAAATATTTCATTCTTAGTCAAACGTGACTTTGGTATATGAATTTTCGTGAATGCTCAATTACTGTTGCATAAAGTTCGCTGTATTTCGCAAATATCCGTCGCGGAGCGTGTTACTTTATGACTGCGAGTTTCTGACGAACGCAGCAGCGCAGCGTGAATTCGCGGGTAGATGTAACTTTGAAGACCGCTACTAGAAAGATGGAAACGAGAAAGAGAACGGGGAAACGTGCAAGCACGAACGGATGAGACGAAGAATTTAAGGGCGAGGCTTTGCAAGTGCGCGAGATGTGAGATTCGAAGTTTTAGGTGGCACTTTCCGGAGAGGGTGTACGCCCGCCGGCATCCTCTATCTCTGGATGCCTCTTCCGCGATAGGACTACTTCAGGGTTCAGTGCTATCCGCCGCGCCGCTATCTTGTTTCTCTGTATCTCTCGTCGTCTTTCTACTCGCCGTCTTTCTACAAGCGGCGGCGCGCTGAAGGACCCTAGATAGGCAAGTGGCGTTAACGTTTCTATAGTATCAACTCTCACTTTCGGCTCTAAATGTCCTTTCCCCCAATTCTTGCGCGATTTAAGCAATGAGATGATTTGTGTGATCACTGTTGAGTGATCACTTACTTACTTTCGCTTTAGATTGTGTTATCCTGCGATTCTACATTTCGCGAAATTTTAATAAGGCAATTCTACACGATGAAAGACGTCAATGAGAGTTTACGTTGATTTATTCAGTTCGTACTTTCGGCAAACGGAATCGTTCCGACTTGAATACTTTCATCTTTGTATTAAAATGAGCTCATTACGTTCTTTATTTCCATTTTGCAAGAATGATCATTTTCCAAGTTAAGCGAATATAAAATATTCAAGATAGCACAATTACATTTGCAATTTAAATAGAAGTTAATCCACCTTGTGCATGTTATGTCGAGATATCAACACGTTATATATCTTGACTATCTATTGACTTTTTTTCAACCCTTTTTATTGGCGTGCACACTATACTTGTTCACGTTATCGCTCGCGTGCTAAATGTAATCTAACATAAAATTTTCCCTATAATGTAAATTTTAATAAAATATCACACACATGCATATACCTTCGCTACTTCGATCTAAATAATATAAATTTGTGATAAAGCAAAGCTCGAACTAAAAAAATCTGAGTTCTAATTAATACAAAAAATAAGCTTTTATTAATAAAGGATTTCTAAATCTCATCTAAATAAGATATCAATTTAATACGTTTTAATTTTAATATCAAGAAGCTATCTCTGAAACGTCTAAAATTACTCGTTCGATTCGAGCGGATGTCGGAAATTGAAATCTAGATGGGATTTATGGTTCGCGCAGTTTCTTTATTCTTTACTAAAGTTAAATCTCCATTTGCCTATGAACATTTTATCGAACGTTCGAGTGAAGCGGCGATGCGGCGGTTCGCGCCAGTTGGCGAGAATACCTCACCAACGGTATCAAATAAGAGAGAAAATATTCACTACGTCGAACAGAGAAACGGAAGTGTTTTGAGTGTTGCGCCGATGCGTCCGATCGTACTTTTTATTGCTCAGGTGGCTTCTACCTAACACCAATACATTCGATGTGCCGCGCTGTTGCACAGGCGGAAAGAGTTACAAAGCATGCTCCTATTTTCAGAGCTTCCAATTCGACTTGAATTACTCAAGGCAGATTGGAAACGTAAAAGCCAACGATTAAACCGATGCTTAATATTACTCTACCCTGGACACAGTAAATCTTTGATTCGATGTTTTAACGTTACTTGTGATGAAAAAATCTTTAAGCAATAGTAATAAGATAATCTTTTGTCTCTTTAGTAAATATTAAACAAGAGCATATATAAAAAAAATTTGTCAGCCGCAGTTTGTAATATTTTTTAAATTTTACAGAACTTATTTCATAGAACTTTGTTATAACAAACTCATTTATTGTGCTCTTTGATTAACACTTAAATTTCATCATAAATCTTTGTTAAATTGTCTGTAATTGCAATCTAAGCATAATATTAATACAATTTAAATCTTGAAATATAAAACAAATAAAAAAAGCGATCAGTCATAATATATTATTTATAGCATACGTGCCTTCTTAAAATAATGATATGGTAATTCATCGATATGGATGCTTTAAGACGTTCAAAAACGTATAATATTAAAAAAAAAAAACGAAAAATGACAAAATGATTGTGTATTTAAACAGTCGGAAGCAAGAAGTTTCTGTGGAACGGAATTTCGGGATCTCCGATGTACTTCGATTGTAAAAGAAAAAACAGTATCACATGAAAAGAACGATAGTGATGAATTACAATATCGCGAGGTCGTTGAAAAGCAATTCAGGAAAATGAGAGACGGGTCGAGTGCGGTCGATCGACTCTAGCGAGAACGAGTCATCATATAAGCAACGCTTACGGATAGACACTTAAGATGATACTGCGAGGAAGTTGAACGAATGATAGAATGGAACTGACGAGCTTTGAACACCTAGTGGAATTCCAGCAGAGAGTATTCGGGATGCGAATGTGGGTAAAGGGTGCAATATACGCCGCTCCGCGGAGCAGGTCGTTGATGTTGCACATTGGAACGCGTTTACTATACTGTGCGGTTGTAACGATCTGCACCGATCGATTGCGAGATGCCATCTTAGCGGGCAAGTCTGAGACGATGAACCCTCGCGATTTGCATACGCGGCGTTTCACGTCGCTCACTTCCGGCATTGTGAAATGTGAAACTTCTGCCGGTCGCTTTATTGGCTCCCGTTAATTCTCGTGAAAGCGCATGCGAATGTACAACGTTTGGGTGCTGCAATTCGCCTCAGCGCTCGAATATGTGAGTAGGGTGAACCCGTTTATTACGCCGGATAAGTTTCACGAACGCTCGAAGAGTATCGCAAGCGACAAGATTCGATTTAATCCCAGATGCCAACTGGTCAGCGACCGGGGTATTTATCGCGGATTGTAATAATTTACGATTTAACTAGCTAGTTGAGAAAATTGGCATATTACAAAACAAAAGAAGGCGTGAATGGTATGCATCGCAATAAAATCAACAAAACCAGATCAGCAAAATTGTTGCTGTGAATTGCGAAATAAAATAAACAGCACATTGTGTATTATACTGACATTGTGATAGATACAGTACTTCTAATTGTAAAGTTAATGAGTTGAACATGAGATCGCGTATGGAGTGTGTATCGATTTACATAGTCTGGCAATTAAATTTCTATTTAACTGTCAAATTATTTAAACTAAAACATTTAAACAAACTATTTAAATAAAAAAAATCGTAAAATAAATATAACTAATAAAAAAATATAATTAACATAAAAGCACAATTGTTAATAGCAGCTGCATAACGTACTTTGTCACGCTAATGTTACCCCTGAGACCTCATTGTCATAACATATAGATAATGCGACTTATATTCGATCTGAATATTTCTAATGGGGGGAGGTTTCCACCTAAGAATGAAATGTTATTACATAGAAAAATATCATAATATCGACAAGAGGAATCTTTAGACTTTTAGACAAAGGAGACACGATTACAACTTCTTCTTTGTGAGACTGACTCAATTCCAATATTGATTTTCATTTATGTGTTTTATGAAAAATAGGACGATCGACAATCAATTGGTTTGCTGCTTTGTTTATGTATTATGCTATTTATGCTCATACATTTAGCATGTACGTGCGTATTTGCGTGTGTGCGTGTGTGCGCGCACGTGCGCATGTTGTATAAGTGTATATATGCAGTATTATTTTCCGCATGATATGTAATATATATAAATGTATGCATACTACACAATATTCTACGATTGATCGAAAGCGATGAATGGAACCGTCCAATACGACCTTCGCTCAACACGACTCGAGTATGTTAGCGAAATGAGATGTATCGATGTAGCAATATTGACCCTAGAACTCCCCATGAAACTCAATTACGCTTAAGCTTCGATAACGCACATTGATCATATACGAAAAGCAATACGAAACACGAAAGGTAAAACACCTGAAAGTTTATAATGTAAATTAATTAGCATTAAGCAATCATCCTAAAATAATGTAGCAAGTAAAAGCAAATGCATATTGCTATCAATTTCTTTTTCACCTAAAAAATTCCAAATTATTGATCTAAATAGTTGTTTAATAAATAAAAAGATATATGCATTTAGTATAATACATCGAATATTTCGTCAAAGTATGCAATTTTTTTTTCATTCACTATTGTGCAACAATAAGATACTAAAGCGTCTTCGGTCGTGCAAATGTACGGATTATTGCAGTCGTGAGTGTAAGCTAGCGAGCCTGCATAAGTTAATTGACTAAAATTTTGCTAACATTTGTTATCGACGCTCGAATCAACTCGCGTAATCGAGCACGCAAATACACTCTGGGCCACGCATTAAATGCCGGTGAATTCGCATACGTACGTACGTACGGCAATCAGCGGTGGTCTATGTGCATACGGGGAGAGAAAGACAGGCGGTTAACCGATCGTAGATAGCTTTCGGCGCGCGCTCGTGCAGCATAAATCGCCGACGGATAGTTCAGCGCAACGGCAGCACCGAGAGAGCTTCTGCCGCGTTCGCTGCGTTCGCATAGAATCGAGCGGATTTTGCAAAACGTCACACATGGCGATACCGCGGACCCCGCCTACGAACCCACCGTCGACGTTTATACCCCCGTTCACGGCGGCTCGCCCCAGGTTTGTCCCAGTTCGTGCCGTGGCTCGGGGCGCACGTTTAGTTCGCCAACTTTGCCGTACGGCCCGTCACGCCTGCTGCAAATGCAATTGAAAACGCCGCGGGATCGTACGTACCGCACCGACCTCGCCACACGCGGATTGTATAACGTCGCAATGATACTCTGGCCACGATACATGCACCACCTACACGCGGACAGTTGTTCGCAACAATCGCTGCGCGTGATTAAATGGACAATGGACATTATATTCGAGCAACCGATGATACCTCAGCTTGGCGGTTTTTTTTTAACTCGCGCCTTACGTGAGGTCGTAACTGGAACAGCTCGCATCGAAAGGGCAAAATGGAGACATGGAGTTTTACTTCAGAAAATTCTGCACAATGTTTCAAAGTCGTCGCATACTTTATTCTTCTATATCCACGTTATATGATTAGGATCTATATTTTATTAATTATCTCTATTTTATTAAATATATTCTATTTATTAATTAACGATTTATTAAATATATTAATAATCCTTTAATTAATCCATGTTATTAGACTATCTATCTAATAAAAAATCTTTATGTAACTACTAAAATTTATTAAAAATTAAACAAGTTTTCATATTATGATAATATCCGCGTTGTTAAAATAATTATTAATAAATACATTATGATCATAAGTTAATATTATTGCAATTGCCAAACTCGTGCTAAACTTAACGTAATTAAATATAATTTTCTAAAATATTATGTATTATATACAAATAAATAGATAATTCGGTTAATCCAAGCAAAAGTAGAAAATATTGGTTTTTGCTAACTTTATTTAGTGATTTATTTTTCTTCATTTATTTCTTCGATCTAATAATCATATTAATACAGATTATCTTGCATTATACACTCTCTAATGAATAAGAAACTCCGCATAATGTATTTTCCAATGCTGTTTAGTAGAGGTAAAACCAAGTTTCGAGAGTTTTAAATATTACTTATATATATAAATAGGGTGATTCATTGTTTAATAGCGAATTAGTCAAATTTGTAGTTAATTTAATTTGTGAAATTATATATATTATCTTTCATTCACCATATACATTGAACAAAGATCAACTTTCTGAAGCTTGTTGCATGTGTACAATCTTAGAAGAAACTCTCGGAAGTGGATGGGACACTTAAGCATCGAACGCGAGAATAACACTTCAGCTTCATGTTATGAGCTGTGTGCTAATATGGTGTGGTCGATCGTAAAATTGACATTTTGCGCTGATCACTTTGCGCTGCTTCATGTTTCACGTCGTATAGCAACATGAAAATTCTCAAAGCGATAAAACCTATCAGGAATATCGAAGACTTAAAAGGATGTAAGACGCGAAAAATAAAATATGTACGTCGAACTTTGCCAGCTTCGAAAACTCCCAATATGCACCTGCGACAAAAATTGAATATTCTGTGATCATCTTCCGTCTTCAATATTTATGTTAAATATAAAAGCCATTGCACTGTAAATAAGTAAAATTTTAATGGTAATTTTTTTTACGAATCTGAAGTCGATCTCTCCTTAGCAAAAAATGTAATAGATGCTTACCTATCATTTATTATAACTTAAAAATTTTTACCTTTAAAGTTAACACGTTTTAAATAAATAACCAATTTTATCCATATTTTTATTTTCTATTTCTATTTTTTAATAAAAGAAATGAAAAGTATTCCGACATACTAAATTACTAAAAGTATAATATAACTACGCTACAGTTATCTCTCGCTCGAAACAAAAATCAATTATTAACGTAATTATTACGAAAATATACGAGACATTCTAACGCGGAATTATTTCAATTGCACTTTACCAAGCGGATCATAGGGCGCAATGAAATGTCTTAAAGTACTTTCGACGCGATTATAAAACTAGCACAAATGGCGAATCTTGCTTGTTCGAGGCGCTTTATTGGAAAGTAACGAAATGGAATCGAGACACGCGAAAGACAACCCAGTTTACCGAAGCCAACCTCGACTTATTGCACTCTCCACTTCAAGAAAATTCGCTCGCTTAAAAAGATCTGTTGCTTCCGCCGCCTAGAAACAGGAAGAGAACGGTTTACCAGCGAATATCGACGCGAACCGAGACAAAGAAAAAAGAAACATTGTTAGGGAGTTAGGGATACCCGTCACGTTCCAGGTGGTGTATAAAGTAACATGCACGAGACAAGAGGAAACGTTCGGAAAAAGCGCTCCCTCGTTAGCTGCTCCTTTATTTCGATCTAGGTCGATCATTCGCCGTTGTACGAAAGAAATCGACGGGATCGTTACACGACGCGTCGTTACCCACTCGCGTGTAGCCAGCGAAATCCATTAGTACGTGTAAACGGGGCACTCGTTGAGCACCATACAACCCAAGTCACGAGTTGAAGAGATCGGTGCCCATAAGCCGAGCACTCACACGAGTCCGGGAATTTCTGCTACCTCGGGTTAATCAGGGTTACCTCCGTTACCGCTGCGCTCCGTGAAATTTTTCGATTTTCCCCTTGCGATAGTCACCACCCCACCGCACCCGCCACCTCGTTGGTGCCACGTTATAATTGTACCATACTGTATTGCTGATTCGACGCGAAAGAAACCGCGGTGATAATTACCTGAATGTTTATGCTTGGCGTTATAGGGAGAAACGGCACGCGGCGTTATCTATTTATTTTTCTCGATTAGTTTCCAAATGCAACGAATTTGATTGTATATACATCATTTAACGTAATTAATTTAAATTAATAAGTTTCAATACTGAAAGTATTTCAGCAAGAGTAATCAATTCTCTACACTGTTAAATATCAAAGAATAAAATTTAAACCAATATACTTGAAGTAAATAACATTTTAATATTTTTAATTACCACGTGTGTCGAAATTTATTATTTTAACACAAAACAGTATCATTTTAACTCCATTAGTTTAATAAAATTAACATTGTTTTAGTTAAACTAACAATAAATTGAATAGGAACAATAGCAATCTATAGAAATTGTCAAAAATGACTCAAATTAAGTATAATTTAACTACGAATTTAATAGTGTACTGATAAAGTACTGCTGATTTCGATTTTATAATTCTTAACTTCTAGCTGTTATTATTGAAACATTAAGTATTATTAAGTATTATTATGTAAAGTCTCAATTGGACTTAAACAATGTTCCTTCCGCAAAGAATTCTTTAATCTTACGATCTTTATACATTTTTTTAGATTTATATTTAATTTTAACGTGATTAAAAACATGGAATTTTATTAGATCTTTTTACAATCGCAAAAACATTTTTCGATATTCGCAATTACTATTAACAGTATTAACGTAATGTGATTTTTCATGATTTTGTCGATAATCCAACTTTATCAAAATTTTTTCGCAAATTTGGAACATAGTAAATGCCTCAAGAGTTATTCTATCAAAAAATATTATAACTCAATTCAATTCTAATTAAAAGAAAAAAGTTTTTAACAACTTTTATATAACAAAAACATAAAGTTGATTTCCCATATCTCTGGATTTGTATGTTTAATATATAGGTAACTATTTTTTTAATAAATCACGCGCGAATCAATTATTCTTTTCGTTTTACGTTAAAAAACATTAAAGTAAAATAGAGCAAGAAAGTATGAAATATTTTATATCTTATGTCAGAATATGCAACAGAATAAAATATAAAATATCTTACAATTTTTATTTTTTGATAATTTTACTTATAAATCAATTCAATGTACAAAGAAGATATTATTATATAATATGCGCCTTCAATATATCTGCGCATTTCGAGAATTATAAAAAAAGATTAATTAAATCTGAAAACTGTTAAGTTAGGTGAGACTTATGCGTTAAGTTTCTATTTCATTGGTGCGCGATTTGTAGACAACTGCGTATGAATTTACAATTTTTTTTACATTTTGTTTTTACTGTGTATTCTGTGGACGCAATTTTTATCATATATAGTCTTGCCACAATATTTTCTTATGTTTCGCAATACGATATGAATAATTTTTTATTTTGATATAAAAATAAATCACAGTTTACACCATGAGATCGTAAATATTAATTGTCGGAGAGGATATGATACCCACATTAATATAACTGAGTTAATTATAATTATGTAATTGGAGAACGGATTAGTTTATGTATCACGAATGCAAAATAAGAAACATGAAATAATTTAGGTTGCTCAGTAGCTTGTTTACAATTCATAGTTATAACAAACCATCATAATACAAATGACATGATTATTGTGTTTATCTCAGCTTGATACATTTTTTATATTTACGAAACATGCAATATAGCTTGAATAAATAGAATATGCGCAATTCGTAAGGAAGAGTAGAAAGAAATTGTTCCGTATTAGTACCAGCGATAAGCGAATTTGTTCTGTACGCTCGGGAATGTATACGAAGGAAACTACCGCAATCGTTACGAGTCGTTTACTACTTGCGGAACGAATGACCAGATCTATTAATCTGATACAAACGACCGCGCATTTATCACGTGGAAACCTATTTAAAAATTAGAAAAATACCTCAACTTGTTCATTACCAGAAAATTCGTCGAGCTATATCTCGTAACTTTCAAAGAAATACTCGACAGATTTACTAATCTCTGGCTACAAATAAAGGTTTTAGAATACATTTAATATATAATGTGTTTAAAAAATTGGAAGTTAACACGTATATTTCTTTAAAGATAAAGACCGGACGGGAAAACAATCTCGTTATAAATTAAACACTATTAAAAAATATACGATTATAAAACCTCCTAAAATATATCAGAGTAAAAAATTAATTATTTATTTATAAGAAAATTAAAATACTAGAATCAAAATGCACTAGAATACTTTAAAGTAATCTAGTGAAGAAATCTCAGAAATATTATAAAGTATTGCAAAGTATGGAGCACATACAGAGTACAGTAAAAATTAATGACAGAACATATTTCAATATTTTGTCCAATCTCAGTTTTACTATTAGCTTTCATTTATTGTCTATAGCTATAATATAATGGCACATATTCTATAAAGTATTTTGCATAAAGGCACTCTGTAACATGCTTCGGCGAACTATGCTCTACACTTTACACCGACATGTTTCAACTTGTATTACCGTGTACTCAAGTACGTTGTATTATTCTAACTGACACACTAAAGGTAATTAATAGCAATCATGATAATTGATTGTGTAACAGTTAATTACTCTGCAATAATTTCAGTTATTAATGCATGCTAACTTTATTTAATTATATGGATTTTTATGTATCAGATTCATAACAACCCTCAAGTAGTTCACCATATACATAATTCAAATATTGATAGAAAGCGGTCTTGTATATTAACCTAGGAGGTTCGTATAGTAAGATAAACCCGGCAGTTAATTACTTGCAAGATACACTTCCAAATCTATTAGTACCGAGAAAACAGTACTTCGTTGTCTTACGCACATCCCGCTTATGAACAGGCGAATGTCTGCCACATGCTTATGAGACACTGGTATGCGGTCCAGTTCCTCATCTCGGGACAAGTTAATTAAGATGAGTTAATAATTAACCGAAATTCCTGACGCATTACGTTTGAACACATTTACATTCGCACGCGTGTTTACTGTTGAGAATCACTGTAAGAATCGTAGCATCCGAGATAAATCCGTACAAATGCGGTTGTCGATATTCGAACTTCAAAAATTAATATATATTTATGAAGAATATTTTGCATTTGTAAATTAGTTAGAAGTAGAAGTCTCTTTTCTGCACAATAGCGGTATCCTCCGCAGTTGGGGAGTAAACAAATGCATTTATACAAACAATTCTCATTAATGGAAAATGGATTTGGGGAAAGGCAGAAACTACCAATTACGATATGTCGCATCATCCTGCATAAAGTTAGATGATACAGTCGTCGCATACGAATGAGTGCAATCGTCACAGGATAAGTCGTTAGCGACTTGCTCTAGAAACGGTTGTATCCTCCTTCATTAGTATGGTGTAAACGAGCTCGCGTTGTCGACGTATGTAACCCGGCCGCAAACGAGAGAATGCGTCCACGTGTCTATATGGGCCAACAGTATACCCCCGGTCCACTCTGCCGCTCTGTCATGGCGTAATCAGGTTTATCTCGTGGTTGCACACAGAGAGACAAGTACCAGTTCGTGACAAACCTCGCGCGTTATATCCTTTAGGAATGTGGAGCACGTGCCGGCTCTCGCGGGATGATCATAATCGTCTTGTAGACGCACTGAAATTAAATGTAGTTGCCGGCGCGTGAAATTTCCGCGCGGATAATCGGGCCGTGCAAAGGTATCCGCAGCAACTATAGCTACGATTACAAGTTGGCATAATAGGATGCAACGACGATGCGCGCGAGAGAGGTCACGTCGATATTCACGGCATTTGGATTGCATAATGCGCCAGCGCGGATAAGAAGCATTTAACAAGCCTCTCTCATCGCGATTCTCACTACGCGGCGAACAAAGTTGGAAACTTTTCGTATGCGGAATATTTAGAATGTAATTATGGTCGGGTAGTCGCTATGTTGACGGGTGCGTCGTGACAACTCGAGATAATGAAGTTTCCGTCGTGGGAACGAAGGAACAGATCCAGTCTGTGATGCTTCCCCTATATCCCACCCTTCAGCAATATGAAGTTCATGCCAAATACAGCGAGAGATACGGGCATATGCTTTTGAGGCAAATACCACTGGTTCCAGGAACATTCTGCGGATTTGCATCGAAATTCGTTTCTTAAATGGGTGCTTGTTCAACAGGCTAATGTAACCGTTAGCAGTTTATTTTCTCTGTAGGAAACGAGTTTACCGCGCAAACCCGGTATATTTACATTAAATTTCCTATCTTTGCGGCTCGTATTTATCTGAATAATTTTTCAATGTTATTATATGTATATTACTTTGATGAAATGTGTAGATATTTTTTGATTGGAATTGTATTTAGGTGTTATTATATTGTGCTCTCTTCAATATATTTTTATAAACAAAGTTATATACGATACCTTATAATTTAAAAGATATATAATTAAATTTTTTATTATGTAATACCACGTGATTCAAAATCATGTTTGAAAAATTGATATTCTTTAATACTTTATACCAATGTTTTCGCTCTTTTTCCTCTCATATATATTTCTAAATATTTATAATATTCAAAAAAGTACTATAAAATTTGCATTTATGTATCGTATTGCACATTAATACATATAAGAACATTAATTATTGAAATTATTGAGACAAAATTTGCAACCAATTACGTCAGTGCAATAAGATTGTACATCCTGACGCTAACTTATGAATTAAAGTATTCAAGAAGGTAACAAAAAAATATGCAACAGGCCATCCGATGATTGAGAGATTTTCAATTTCCCATAGTCTCATCTCGAACATTATTCGGACGCGTTATTATTCGACAATGTTACGTACTGAATCTTAGTGGTGATGTAATCACATTTTTATTTCAAAACGCAAGGATGTGAAAAAGTCCAATTTCTAGCTCTCGGCGGTTTCTGGCGCGTTTCAATGTCCACGAAATATCGGATTGGTGCCAAATGCTGATGTACACTCTGTAGCATGTGGTACAAATACTTTGAAAGCGTGCGATTGTCGGTCGATGGCCGAAGTGGCTAACGTGTATATGTATACTTTAAGCCGCGAACAACGCAAAGGTGGATGCAGATACAAGATCGAGACCACGTGGAGCAATCTCCTATATATTTCAGTAGCATCGCCTAGGAACACGTCTGAATACAGACACCTACTTAAACAGCAATCGCCAACTAACTGATAAACATTCACGGATTAGTTACAGTCTGCTCAACTTCCATGTATTATACAATACCTTCGGGTGCGCATTATTGACTCCGGGAGTAAAATAATTTGAATTATTATTAAAGACTTGAATGCACTTTATATCTATAAGCTTAAAGGGTCGGAAATTAAAGTTTATTCTGTGAATTTATAGTTTTTAAATATATACAGAAATTAGCAATTAATAACATTTATCTGTTATTAACCTAAACTAAATATTATTCTAATTTTAGAAACAACGGAATGACATTTTATCGTCATTGTTACCGTAATTGCTTTTATATCACTATTTTACCCCCCTTAAGTAATCAAATAATTGTCTTTGTATTATCTACAAACATTCATCAAGAACATTAAGTTCTTTCCTAAATTACACATTTAATTTTTCTTAAATGTTATTATTTATTTATGCATCAAGCATTAAACACATATTATTCTCTTTTTACTTACATTTTTTATCCCACACACGGCAATATATCTCGTTGGCCTAAAACATAAGGGAACCGTTTTAAGACAACTCTAGTGTGAGACTATATCTTATGTAAATTTGCGACACGGTTCGCATATCAGAGTGTGTTAATTTAAATTTCCGCAGCATCCTTGTCATTACCTGATATAATTCGCGTTTTTTCAGCAAACATATTTATCTCGTGGAAATTGTCCACATGAGACGAAAATTGTATTAATAACGAACAGCTCGCGTTTGTCTTTGCTTTTAATATTTACGCGAATAAAAAAAAATGGAAGATTCGTCTCCTACTTTTTGCCGCTAACTGTAATATCCCTAAATGAAACCGAGTCTGCGTGTTGAACCAGAAACAAAAGGGTAGACTCGATTAAAGAAGTTTCTCCTCGGCAAACTCTCAATGTCTCTTCTTACACAAGCATAATATATATCACCCGTGATATTAAAGAACGAGAACGATAGCGATGTCGACATCGTTTTCATCGTCGTCGTCGTCGTCGTCGTCGTCTTCGTCTTCGTCGTCGTCGTTATCATCAACCAGATCCTTCACCGGTAAATCTCCATTACGCGGCCCGCGTACTCTAGAAACAGTAAGTCAATATTCCTTTCATATCGTTAATGCGGCAGTGACGGGATTACGTATACGTCCGCGCCGTCGGTTTATTCACGGGGGATTTGATTCCCCCGACCTGCCTGCCGCCGTAGTCTACATCGCCTTCTTCTTCCCAAAGATAGTTATTATTTACGCGAGACGAAAGACACCGTCATTTGTCGCCCCCACCTCCTCCTTCATTTCCACCCTCCCGGAGCATCCTCGATAATGCCCTATCCAGCTCGTTTTCTCAACTCCGCCCTAGCTTCCGTTTACCGCCTATCTTTACACATCTCCTTCGGCACCGGAGATCGAACGCCGCGCATAAGTTTGCTGCCAAGTTGGCAAAGTTGTCGGTGGAACTTGCACGTATTTGCGCAGGTGAAATGCTCTTATAACGCCGAGGAGGAGCAAGCTAGTTCCCGGTGATTGCATTCAATTCGTCGACGGCTAGAAAGAAAGTCTGATCGGATTAGAACTCGCTTTCCATCTACCAGAGGAACGGTTATACGCGATGCCGAGAGCTTCCGAAGGTTTAAATGTGACGCTGCGTCATAGATGATCTCATTTAGAATTTTATTGCCAGTCTAGTACTCGTGTAAGCTACGCCGTAGGGTAGATTCTTCGTCAGACCTGCCTTCTTAAGCAGCCTGATTATATGCATTACGAAGTAATCAGGATGTGAAAAACGAGATTGCGTTGATTCTGATTGACACGTATTAAATGTCACTTCTTCGTTGATTTAATTCCGTAGGATGACCTGGTATAAAAGTTTCGTAGAGGATCCAATTACCTTAAACTTGTATTACTAGCTGACATTTTAACTGCAATCTATATGTAGTATAAAAATCAATAAACCGATAAAAATTCGAAAAAAAAATTTTTAACCTAGTCATGTCAATTATTAACTTTCGAATTTTTCATGTAACGAACATATTCACCAATTCAAAATACATTTATATGCATGATGTGTGCGCACGATCAAAAAGTTATGTGTTTAGAGAGAGCATTTTACTTAAAATTGTATTTCGAGAGCATTTACATTACGTATTTATCCCTCTCTCGATATTTTTAATAACAATTTTGTCGCCCACGCTGCCCAGACGAGTTTTTAACGCGATTCTAAACTCAGTTCAATATATCTACGAGATGGGATATACCCTTCTTGGCCGTACGAAGGTAAACTCCAATCAAGAAACTCGTTTCACGTAAGAACGACTTATGGAATCAGATAAACGTCCGCAAACAATGCTCGTCGTAAATCACGTCTCTCCGATATACCCGGTGCACTCGATTTCGTTGCCGGACGAAGAATAATGGAAATAGATCGACGACCTCTCGAAATAACGCGCGTTCCCACCCTCCGCATCCGATTAACGCCGCGTCCGGATCCCTCTCTCTAACCCACGACCGCTTTTGAAGTCTTGTCACTCTTTTAGCACGAGCATGCACACATCGGATTTTCACGATCCGCGTTAATTACTCCTATTATTGTTGGGGAACAACACACGACATCACTTTGTCGACGAGGCCGCGCGGTTAAACTGGTTGAGGGACGAATGAAAGTGCTCGGGGCCTCGGGAAGGGAGAAGGGTGGCGCAGGCGTCTCGTACCGACATGGAAGACAATTAATATCCATCAATTCGCGTGTGCCTCGCCAAACCGAATTTTTTGGTAAAGTGTAAAACAATCGCGGCGGCGCTTGACACGATCCTTCGATTGTCGCCTAAATAATCTCAATTCGTGAATCGCGGATCTGTCACTCGCGTGGCAACACTCGAACGAACCTTCGCGATTTCGGCGAGTATTGCGAGCACGTTGTAACATCGCGACATTTACGCGGAAAGGCGGGCATTTCCATATAGAACAAGCAATTTACATATAGAGCAACTAGTTTGCTGCGCAAACGAGTGGATTACCACTTTTGCTCCTTTTGCTATAACGGCACAATTTCGCATGCGTGTTTATTCAATTATCGATCATGTCTTCGAAGTGTAGGTATAAGACAGCAAATATAAGGCTTCGATTTATGGATGTGACTCTAGCACAGACAGTTAAAAAATAATATAATACTATTTTGTGATACATGTTATTTCAATAACGAGCAAGAATCAAACTGTTGCATATTTTTCTGTACTGTAAAAGTTTGCATTTATTCACTAGCATTTGTTTAGATAATTTTATTTACACGATACACATGCGTCGAAGAACAAAATCAACAAAACCGATTGAAAACATGTAACAGCACATTTACATTTTATACCGTCACCAAGCACTTTTGTTTATCAATAGTACTTTTCAGCACTTTACGATTGCAATATCGTAAAGTATGCTCGCGCTAGTGATATAAAGCAAAAAAGAACATATCTATTTATAGACCAAATGTCTTGCATACAAAACAATGAACTTATAAAGATACATATGATTGCTAGTTTTGTGAATTTTCCATTGTCTCAGATCAGTTTCGATATCAACAATACCGGTGATGTCAAATAATGCGAAAATCAAGTTTTAGTATATAAATCAACTGAATCGTTTATTAAAAAGGCACGAGTCACATTTTTCGTCAAATTGAATAAAAAATAGTTAGTACTTCAGATCTCTATTCGTATTATTTTTTATACGTTGGTGAGAGAGATGCAATTATTATACATCATTTCAAGCATATATACGGTTCTTTCAATTCTAAAAATAACAATTTACATAAAGTCTGCGAAAAGTATAGATATGACTTTTAATTGTTGTTTTTAAAAACCATTAAATTTAAGTAGAAACGTTAATTTCATTTAATTTATCTAATTCAAGTTATGCGGAGTCATCTAACATCTATTACTTTTATAGAAATGAATTATGCATAATGCTCATATTTATCATAGAAATTTAATAGATAGAAGAAAATAATTCTTATTATATATTATAGACCTTTTATAAATCAAAAATTTGAAACTCATACCCCTTTCAAAAATGTAATTCATTAGCATACAAATTAGTGCAAGCAATTAAGCGTTGTTTAAGTGCTGATTCGTCGTTTTCCTATGAAAACATTTTTGCTCTCAAATTGCCTACAATGTCGATTAATGGGTCGTTTAACAATCGAATTTCCCGCGGAATTACACCACGATAGCTGATCGGTTAGACTACAATACGATTTCTCTTTGATACGATAAATTTCGGAAATTTCATTAAACATCTCGTTGTATGAAATATGAAATCTATCTAATTCTAAAGACAATTTGGAACTATGATCACAACTTAAATATAAAATTATTTCGCTAAAGAACACGCTAAAAGTTTCTTTCTCGCAAAAATAATATTATGTACTCATCACAAAATAAGAAAGAGAGTGAGAGAGAGAGAAAGAGAGAAATGTGATATTGCGAATTAAAATATTAAATTAAGTAACCGGATAGAAAAAACATATAAATTTGGTCTGTCTTAATTATGTACATTCCTTTGTATCAAAAGAAGAAAATAAACCCTAGTAATTAATATTATATATACTTATCGCATCAATCGATATACTGATAATTATTTGTTTGTGTTTGTACTTTCAGTGTATTGAATAAGAATATGTACAGTTGTAAGATATGTTATACATGTGCATATTTGTTCCATACATTCTGTTAAACGTATTCGAGACAGAGTTTTTTTTTTATATTTAAACAATGTGCAATATGCTTTAACGATACCAAAACAAATACATATCGTAACAAATATTACAGAAACTATTATGTAACTGTCAGAGAACAAGTTTTTTTTACAAGAAAAGAAATTACAACAGTTTCTCCAATTGTTTTCCATTAAATAAAATAATAATTGTTTAATATTTTCTTATCGAAATAGTAACGCTCTCTTTTTAATGAAAAATATATTATATATATCGTAAAATTCAAATTTGATAAATCTATAAAAATTCATAATATATTTTTTAAAAATAATTTTTATAATTAATTTATTTTATCATCTTTACGATTTCCTTTCCTCTTCCACATATTGTCTCTAGTATAAGTTTCAATTTACTAATTTTCGACATAGTTAAATTTTTCAAATGCAATTTTGAAGCTTCTATATCCACAGAATTGTTCTCATGTAATGGTGAAATCGCTCGTATTCATTTTATCGATTGGCACTATATTGAGTTTCGGTTTTGTTCGTGTTCACTCAAAACAATATATGCAAATCGCATTTATCTCGCCTTTAGCCCCTTACAATTTAAGTAACAATATCGACTATTGCCATACTAATTATTTTGAAAAATTGATGATCAATATAACTATTGAACTTAATTATGTTACAATTTAAATCCATTTCACGTATATATCAATAATAATATCCTTTTTATTATTATGAAATTAATCTAATTATTTTCATATATATTAAAGTATATCTATTAATTAAAATAAATGTTTTGCATAATACAATCACAATTTACAATTTTTGCTTCCTTTAATTCGTGTAAAATTATTTGTATTTTTATATATTGTTAGAATATCGAAAATATCTTTCACATTACGAAACGCGCGATGAGTAGAAATATCAAAAAAATAAATTCAAAGAAAAATTAATCTATTTGCTACTAAGGCTGCGTTCAATATTCATTGTCAGTACTGAAAATCTGTAGTATATCTACGTGATGTAAACCATAGAGATTTTCAATACTGACAGTGAATATCGAAACACAGCCTAAGTATGCGATTATTTTAATATAACGTATTATTAGTTACTCGTGTAAAAAACATGAACACGTACAATATATGATCTGAAGAGAGACGTTATTATAAATACGTATTGAAATTGCAAAGAAACCAAAGACTTGATGCTAATGTATAACGAGGCAATGCCGTGACTGGCAGAGCAAACAGAATGCAGCGAATTATTCCGAAGGGAAAATTGCGAAGCTATTGCACTTAAAGTTATACCCCGAAGACGTATAATTGAGTTTCTAATTCTCTATCATTATTCGATAAGTTAGACTCTTGAGCTATTTACCAGAAGCTACCTAGCCGAGATCTTGCTGGCTGACACGTATAAATTGTCGACAACCACGAGTCGCTACAATTTTATCGACCACTTATCAGCATTTCCAAAGACAGATCGCAAATATATAGCATCTTAGCAGCTTACTACATGCAGAAATATATTTTTATTATATATTAGCTCATACTAATCACAGGATTTTATTTGCTGTAATTACATTCAAGAAAGATATGAAGTAAATCTTGAATCATTTGAAATCGTATTATATTTAAGATTTATTTATTGAAGTTTTATTCCAATTCTAGAACGAATAATAAAATACTGAAATTTATTATATTTCTTCGATCACAAATTAGATTTAGTGCAATGTTATCGTTAAATTTAATTATGGTTAAAAAAGTATAATTTATCAAAACTATGTATAACTTACAATTAGAAAAAATCCTATTTTGCGTGTGTTCTCTCTCGACGCTTTTACGTCCAAAAATTAACGAGAGACGAAGTTTTCCGAGCACACAGGCATCCGATGTCCGCGTCGACAGTTTTTATAATCGTATTTTATATTCATCACGTTTCTTTTTCTCTCTCTCTCTCTCTCTCTCTCTCTCTCTCTCTCTCTCAAAAATGGCTCACAAACGGCAAGCAACAAGTTTAGCGACGGTAAATTTGCGTCGTTACCCGGTAATTTCTTCGCTTTCATGAGAGGCGAAGAGAGCGATCGTTGCGGCGCGCGGATGCGTTACCGACAATAAGTATCTCGTTGACATCGCCATCGTGTCGACTGCAGAACTCGACGCTCGTTGGCATTATCCGTTTGCCCGTAATTAACGTAATGGTCGACGTCGAGTGCGCCGTACCGAGCTGAACTCAGCTGAATCGAGTCGAACCGAACCGAGCCGAGCCGTTTCGAACGAGATGCGCGAATCGCTATCGTGACAGCCAGCCGTGTTAATAAACCTGCGTGCAACGACATTGCTCCATCAAATAGATGAAATCGCGACTACAATTCTATAACGGCACATTTACTGACCCCCAAAACTGATTACAAAACTCTGTTAGAACGCTTCCGGCGCTGGTGGCAAAGCCACATAATTACACACTACGCCGTTGGATATCTACATAAATTCGAGGATTCTATATCGTATATAAATTGACTGCGAATTTCGCTAGAATGTGTGTGCGGAATGTAAATTAGAATAAATTTACATGTTTATAAATAACTCCATATACGTATCGCCTATTTCGAAAGTAGTTCAATAATCTTTAAAAATTATTATATAAACGTTTATAAACATTTAGATTATGTTTATATGATTGTCCATGTTTTTCTTTGAATAAACTATTTTCTATTTGTATAATATATACAATTTTTAGCAATTTTTATATATCTGGACATTTTTAAATTTTTGAAAAATTTTAACGAGTTGATGCGGAGTGGATAATATCTTATCATGCTAGAGAAAATTCCAAAGAAAATTGTGATGAAAAAGAAATGTGTTTTATCCTTGCGTTGATCGTTTTAAGTAAATAATATCTTTAGAGGATATCCGTTACCCTTTATTCATGAAAGTGATTGTTACTGCGTGTTGTTTTATATCTTGAGAAATGCTGCGGGGCAATCGATCTTCTCGAAAAAAAGTTTATTTGTTCCTTCGAAACAACTGTACGATGTTTGGCTTTCGCAGCACGCGGATATATGGTTTCGTGCGCGTTACGCTTTCCCTCCGCTTCCGCTTCGGTTTTTCCGGCGTGCACCGGAGTGATCGATTCCTCCCGTAGCCCGAATGATAAATTCTCACAGAATGTAACGCATCTCGCAAAGAACTGCACCGAACTCTTTTCCGTTCAAGAACAAAACACTATTTATTGAGGGTATCTTCGAGTGACCCCAGAGTACCCCACAACGCGCGTCTCGCATCGCGTCGCGTCGCGTCGCGTCTCGTCTCTCTCGCGTTTCTGCAAATTATGACGTTGATATTCCGATAGGCGGAATCGGTTATAAGCGATGTCGAGTTTTCCACCGGCAGCCATGGATCTGGCAGTTGCAACGAGAAACGTCGATTCCACGGCACAAACGAAACAGTCGGTGCATATCGCCTAAACGATGCCGCATAGCCTGTAGCTTACGCTGCAGCGATTTCAGCTGATGCAACGAGAGAGGGAAAGAGAGAGGAAAAGAGATAGAGAGATAGAGAGAGAGAGAGAGAGAGAGAGAGAGAGCAGAGAGACGAAGATAGAAATAAAACAAAAGCAAAAGAACAAATGTCTAAAAAGTAAAAATTGTAAAAGATGATCATTGGTGATGCGCTCTTCCTGCCGGATCAAAAATGCATTTAAATTTTTTTCTCATTCGACACACGCGAAAATCGCCATGGAGAATATTATCAGGTAATTTACTCACGCACAAGCAAATTGTAATATTGATTTCTTGATAACCGGAAATTGGTTAAATGAGCATGAGTTTGAAGAGCGGTCCTATTGCGGTCGTGCGTGCGACTGTAATGCAAATAGCGTCCCATTATTAATGTGCGGACTGCGTCCATATATCCGGTCTATCAACGTCATCCCCGAAGGAATTCGTTGCGCTAACTGCTTACGTATGAACGAATAGTATCGATTTATCGGAAGATTATCCCCAACCATGTTTTATGTTACATGCTTCAATCTCACATTTATTCACGCATTTTAATTACTTTATCCACTGCTCACGTAGGTATGTCGAAATGAAAATAAATAATTGCAATATTTTTATGTTTATTAAAATTATTTTAAAAATGTGTAAAAAGCTTGGATTATTAATTAAAAAAAATTACTTAACTCTTTTAACCTTTGATATAAAAATTATAAACGAAAACAAATATACAAAATTCGAAAGTGTTGACTCTCCCAGAGTACAGTATATGATTATATGTCTAAAACTTTGTCGCACGTAATTTCTGTATAATTTAAAAAATCCAAAACCATATATTGTGTATATATTGATTAATTTCTAGTGCATCTCGCGTACGTCCAGTGGATTTTGTGCAAAATAACGTTCGTATTCTCTGTCAAACGCATAATACACCTTTGTGATCGAAATTTAACAACCCATTCAATAACGCTCACGCCTTAATACATTTTGCGATGTTGAAGCTCTCCTGTGACGATGCGGAACGCATTTATAGAGAATCGTTATAGATACATAATCCGATGAACGACCACAAATGTACGCAATTTGTTCTGGATTAAATATCGTAAGAATAACACAACGTAATTCGACGAGTTATTATGATATTTTATTGTGCAAACCATCGTTTGGCGTATTACGTTGAATTTATACAAGTGTGAATACATGTTTCATCACGAAAATAATTCAGGATTAATTCTGGTCTGATTGCGGCCATTTTTATACCTCGAAAATACCCGTGAATAAGATTAAAATTAGCGATAAATTAAATTTTTCTTATTTATGTTTTAACGATATGTAAATCATTATACATTGTTTACAAATGATTACATTAAATATACAGAAATACATGCAACTATTTTGAGAATCTCCAACCACAGTTAAAGATTTCTAATCAAACCGTTATCAAAATTTCTATAAATTTTTAACATGCATTATACCGAAACTTGCTTTATTTGCAATGCAAAGTCTCCTAAAAGTTAACTCGCCCACATAAAAAGTTCCGGCCTTACTTCCTTCCCTCGCTCCCTCACTTTCTGTCATACATTATTTATAATGCTGTAACAATGTAACGCTCCAGCGAAAAATCTTGGTCGTATGTTTTGTGCATTATATTATGTAATATGTCCAAGAATTTTAGGACCTAAGATCTTGAAAAATAAGTATTATTTTGCATGTCAATAATATAATTTGAGTAAGAGGAAAAAGAGAAAAATAATAAAAAGTAAGCAATCTCTTGAAAAATAGTTAAGAACATTTTAACTAAGAAATCTAAAAATAATTATAAAAAAGGATTAAATTCTTTCCAGTTATTTAAATGCTTAACATCCTAAAGTTAAATCGAATCGATTTAATACGGTGAGGGAAGGAATTTTATTACACCAACGGGAGTTGTGTTGTAAGTCTGACAAGCTAGTCGATATGTACAGTTTACTATGGTTGGAAAAAAATATGTGTAATACACAAAAAATATTAATATTAACGAACAGAACTATTTGTTTATCAGAAACTTTAAAATTATTTCAAAGAAAGAACTAAGCTAGAACTCTCAACAGCTGATGAGTTTCCACGAATTGAGACGCTAACTTCACACACACATATAAAAATTTCCCTGTATTATTTTCCAATTCAAAACCGCGCATAACTGGTCATCACTAGTATTTTTTATAAATATGTATATATACATTTATTACATCAAAACTATATTTTATACGTATAAATAATATAATAATGTTAAATAGTACAGTTAATTTGTGAAATTTCATGAGAGTTGTCCGTATTTACTAACAATCTAACATAAAAAAATAAGAGAGAGAGAGAGAAAGAGAGA
Source organism: Temnothorax curvispinosus (assembly GCF_003070985.1). Classification (NCBI taxonomy): domain Eukaryota; kingdom Metazoa; phylum Arthropoda; class Insecta; order Hymenoptera; family Formicidae; genus Temnothorax; species Temnothorax curvispinosus. The sequence goes on from NW_020214640.1 coordinate 422,313, forward strand.
GAGAGAGAGAGAGAGAGAGAGAGAGAGAAAGAGAGTCGGTTAATATTGACTAAACCATTGAAACTGTTTTGTACAAAGTACAAATAGTAAATATACTTCATCATGACGATGAATACTTATCGGAACGAAACGATATCGAAAGATACATGACTAACATGTATATCCTCATGCATAGCAAATCAAAAATAGCTTACAAATATATGACTTTTCAAATAGCGGAATAGCTGATGTTATTACAAATATTGATACTACTGTAGCATTTATAAAATCCGACATCAATCCTAGCTTTATCAAAGTGGACTAGATTTAGCATTAGATATAATTTTCAGTATATCGAATTGTGCCATCATATATTTGATATTTTGTTTAGAATTTAACACAATTGCTACAAATTTTTCTCACAAGTAGACACGCTTAATAAAACCTTGAACAGATGTTTAAAAAAAATGTTGATTATAAAACAAATTTTCTTTTAATATACAAAATGTGTGAAAGTTATGTTGTGTGTATTAAGAAAAAATACGAACAATGTTTCGAAAGAAAGGAAAACTGCAAGTTATTCCACAGCTTTATACATCACGGATTCGACTTTGCAATTACAAGTGTAGAAATAAATGACAACTAAAACATATTCTAAACAAAATACGGTACACGCGAGATTGTATGTAACATACGTCAGTACGTTTCGGTTCTGCTCCATTTGCCACACGCCAGTCCCATCGTCGTTACTTACTTTAATTAAATTCATCGTATGCCGCCATCAGTTGGGGGGAGATTCGACTAAGACCCCGAAAGCAAACCGCGGAAAACACGTGTCACTAAAACGTCATGCCCAGAAAACGAAATGTAATCCATATGCCGCACGAAGTCGCGTGTCCCGTTGCGTAAGATCAATACCGCGGTCGCACGCAAGTGTTTCTCTTTATTTTACCATTTGTACGACAGTTTTAAGTAACCATTGAAAAGCATATCCAATGGGAAGTCCGCGCTCGCGACTGATTTCTATTATGAATACGACAACGTCGAACAGAGGCGTATTTTCGCACAAGTAGAAACAACTGCTTGCGTATTGCAGTAAACTTTAATTAAGGATAAAAATATTTGTCAATCTTATCTGTTAAATAAATTTTTTAAAAGAATAATTACATTTTGTAGCTGATTTCCAAATTGAGAAAGAAAAAAGAAATAGTCAATTTTAATATAATAAAGTAAAGTACGGACTTTAAATTAAGAATCCATCTTTTTACTTTGTTCTTCACTGATTTTTAATTATCTTAATCGTCAAGAAACAAACATTCTTTTATCTAATCACCATTTTTTGCTTGTAGTTATTTCGTAACTTTATAAATCGATTGAAACTTTCAGTCCCATTCACCCGACGTGATAAAACGTCGATGAGTCCATTCAAATTCAGATGTACATATGTGCGTAACACGATACGCGCTAACTCTGCAAATGTGAATACAGATATCGAAAATTACATTGGAAGCTTTGCGTAATACAGATACGATAAGTAAGATTTTTCTCTCTCGTTCTTTCATTTCTTTTTACATCACGTTATTAATATCAAGGAATAAAGAGAAAGGTTTCCAATTAAAGATAGACTCGAATTATACGAAACTCCTTTCTTCCGCTAGGATTTAATAAAACTGAATAATGCATTGCTTACTTTTTAACTTATCGCAGCATTCATTTCCTTATAGCTCTTTCAGAAATGGCGGTTCTCTGAAGAAGCATTTCTTATTGTTAGGATCCTGAATAGAGAGATTACGATCGAGAAGCGGAATGTAAGTGCATGAATCGTTAATTTAAACCAAATGCTCAACCATTCCGTGCAAGTTCTATTTTTACAGACGAGAAAGTTAATCCCTATCTGCACGCAGAAAGGCAAATTATCAAATTTATATCTCAAATCAACCAAGTATCGTCGAAATTTTCTCAAACGTATTTAATCGATCTCTTTCCATAATCCTCATGAAATGCTATGACGTGACGTCACACATCCATCAATCCCAATATTTTCAAATAATTGCCTCGAGTGCAATTTTTGGAAAACAAATACTACGCACAGTATATGAGAATATACGTGAAAGGAGGAATGTAACGACACACGCACACACAGTATCGATGAAATATGATGGCGGAACAAATGATAAATCACTGCGAAAGGGATGAATTTGCAGAAACTTCTTTCGCCTGACTATAGGGAAATCATCATTTTTTTTCCACTTTCACGGAGCATTACATGCCTGTTATCGTGTCACGTTTGACGTGGTATTGATAGCCGAAACGTAGCGCATAACAGGAAATCGGTATTGAACTAACGCGACGACGATATCACGATCACGCTAAAAAATTACTTGCCATGGATTTGCTCAAGCATTTTATATTATGCACTTTCAGATATCATTACATATTCGGATGTATAAATCGTGATCTTTTAATAATTTCTACACAAAAAGGTCGATAACAAATAAAAATAAATGTCTTCAATTATACATAACGTTATTTTAAGATTAAAAAATGTTTATATATCTTTTGTGTTTTTAACAAACAAATAAATATAAAATGTGCCAATATATGGGCTGGATCTTTTGTGCTTAATAATATTATTCGCGTGAATTTATGTACATTTTTCACTTTTGTTTAAATTTGCGAAAGTCCAGTATTCTCACAGTATAATTATATAATTCTATTTGTGGACTCCTTTCTTTCCATTTAGATTAAATTTTTCATAATCTTATCTCAATTAAATCTAATAAGAATGTACATTGGTACGTATTTTGCTATCTATCTAACTGCATTTTTATAATTGCATTCGCAAAAAGTATGAAAAAGATGACAGAATTAAATTATCATTTTCAACAGTCACCTGTCTACTATAAGACCATTATACCGGAGACCTTTATTAAATGAACTGAAAGAGAATTGCAAAACAGTGTACCACGTGAACCATGAAATAACTCGCAAAACCACGTAAACGATAATATGCGTGGTAAATATTTTCACGAGGCTCTCGTCCTCCTTTAAACGCGTCTCTTTCATTTTTGCTTAGAATTCCGCGGAGAGTGCTAACCCCGCAACCACCGCTGTGCAACCACTATCGCCACCGGGTCTTTAATACGCGCAAAATTCCACGCATACTTTCCCGCTAGACATATTTTCGCGAAACATAGATATAAAGAAATTTTTCGATACCGCTTGCGGCGAGGCTTGCGGAGTTACGATTTTCGCCTAAGGATAAAAGCGATCAGTCAGACGCGAATCGAAGCCGAAAAGCGAGAGGGAGAAATACGATTCTCGTAGGGTGGATAATTTCGCACGCAATCATCCGGGCACGTGTATCCTTCTCCCATGGTGTTTCATAAATCTTACGAAATGTTGGCGGAATAACGATACTTTTACCGACGGAAAGCGGGCCATGTAATTCGAGCGGATTACCTCCGAAGAGCCGGCGAGCGGAATACACTTTTGACAAACCGACCCCTCGTCTTCTACCCCATGAGGAAGGGCCCTCAGGGGCTCGATGGGGAACGTCGATCAAATCAACCCCCGACACGCCACTCGCACCAGCTCTCTCGACAAATTTCCCGATAGCGACTTCGACGCGTTTGACGGTATATGCCTTTTTAACGAGGCACTCCTTTTAACCCGGAATCATGATGATAGATGGTACAGAAGAGTGGGACCGAGAGAGTAGGGATATACGTCGATCATGATTTCGCGAACGACACCCTAACCGGAAGAATCTCCGCGTGAAAGATGGAAAGGATCGCGTGGAAATCGCGATTCTTCACGTCGGTAAACAGCGCGGGAAGCGATATCGTGAAGGATAATTCGACGTGACGCAAACGCGCCGTGCGTCGATGTTTGTCGTGACGTTGACGAAGAGTTGTCGGAAAGCATCAGCAATTGATGCGCGATAAGGGAGAAGTCAGTCGGAATAATTAACGTATAATTCGCGGCGGCGTTTGATCACTCCGCGCTCCGATCGCTTCGGTCACGAAAGCGTTGCTCTTTTTGTATTTTTGCTTTCTGCGGAATCTGCCACCAAAAAAGAATTTTTTTTCACGGATTCCCGCGTCCCCTGTCAGATTTTGCGGAAAAAACGCTTTTACGCCGGACGCGAATAAAGTGCGTCATGATTTCGCGCTGTTAAAAATTGACGCAGCTTCGAGGGGCTTTGTGATGTTTGCCCGTGGAAAATGTTTTCATGGGCATTTCAACGATACACGAACGAACGAAAATTGCAATAATTCCTACTTCACACGAAATCGCTCTATACATATATATTATAAATAGAACTATAAGAAATTGTTCGTTTTTTTCTTACAAATACTGTGCATATCATGAAAAATATAACTATATACATATGACTTTACATTTAAGATCTGTGCTGATTTGGCGTTTTGTGGAAATTTAAAGTGTGTAATGTGTGTAATGCAAACAGATATTTGTATAAAAATGCACTTGATTACGAATTTAGGGAATTTGCACAATTGCAGATTTATTCTATAATATTGCGTAGAATATAAGAAATACGAGACAATTCAGTGATGCAAGATACAGCAGTGGTTTTGTATTTTATAGATGGAATTAATGATCTTTATCAAATCTTCATATTTATCGCGGACACCTTCAACGAGAATTCAGACATGGTCACGAATGCGTTCTACAGAACTCATTCAGTCTAACAAGCTATCTAATCAATCATTGCTTTCATACGCAGGAAAGTGACAAATTCGAGTGCAATGCCACTCGGAAGACGATAAAAGGCATCGACTCGCGAACCGGGTTGCCGGCCGTAACGCAATTTCAGTCTTATCTCACCCCGTGTATCGCATTTCGGCTCTCCTGCCGGCGCGAGGGGCTCCCCCGCGCCCCATATCGCGTGTGCACGGTCCGTGGGACTTATTGTAGTTCGTGCCACCTTTATCTACCTAATCCAATATTTCGTTTCGTACCTCGTTGGTGGCCGCCAGCTTTCTCCGCGATTTCGCGTGGAACGTGAAAACAAGCTCGACGGTGCATCGCAACGCTGCCGCCGCCGCCGACGCGGATCGTGATGCACAACACACACACACACACACACACATACATATACGCGCGTACACTTGGCGCCGAGATAACTGATTGGATTTAACAAACGTTGCAAACGAGTTTTGCCCAGGCGCGAATATGCAGGGCTTGCACAAGGTGGTGCAAGCAAAATCGTTCTCCCGAAAGCGATTCAAAATTTGTCAAGAAAACCAAAACATTAATTCACAAATTATACTCGGAAACTACAATTTTGAAGGAGTTTTATGCATACATCTTATAGATAGCTTTTTTTATGAACGAGAAAGTAGAATTTTTCATAAATTCTTGGGAATGTTTATTTCTACAAAATGTCGGCAGCATTTTACTGACATAAAATTAAGTTGCTTACATGATAATATCAAAAAACGATATAATTAATAATGACGTACTTCCTTTTTATAAGGAAATTAAATCTCTTTTGTGAGATGTGTGTCTTTCGGTATATATATTTCTATATTAATCAATCTTATTTGAAAAACCGACAATTTCTGCTTTAAGGTTTAAGAAACCGTTCTCTAACACTCAAGCAGAGAAAGCACTCAAAATTTATTAAAATCAGAAGGGACTGACGCGAGCATTTTCCTTATACAAAATAAAATTTACCCTCCTATACATAAATATTTGTGCAATTTTCTATAGGTATATAAAGAATGATTGGCTTTATGGGCTTTGTGGGCTTATGGTTGTTACAATAAAGCTTACGCATTAATTAAAGGCGATTTCGACCAAGCTCAATCGGCAATAACTTGTCAAGTAGTATCTGTACGACTTTATTAACATAGAATTATTAATTTGTTGTCGTTTGACACGTAGAAAAAAAGATTAAATTAGGGATAACGAGCACAGTTCAAAATTTTGTTGGATGCAATTTTGTCGGTTGAAATAATCACCGATTATTAATCGGTGGTTAGTCACCCTAAGCTCGCTCCAGACAATCTGCAATTCGCGTCAAAATTCGAATACTGTTAAGTATGCCAGAATAAAATTTAAACCAGTACCTTGAATTAAATAACATTTTGTTATTTTTAACTCCATGTGTGTCAAAATTTATTATTTTAATACAAAACAGTATTATTTTAATTTAATTGGTTTAGTTAAATTAACATATTGAGTAGAAGCAGTTGCGACCATAACAATGGTTAAAAATGGTCAAATTGAGTATAATTTACGCTACGAATTTAACAGTGAATTCTAATTGTTTTACTGTGTCGAATAAAACAGTCAAGGAATTAAAATGGATTCAATATGTCAAGACACGTGATGGCGTATTGCATTACATTCTGAAATCTAACGCAAATTACAAATCGTCTAAAGTGGGCTTTCCGTAGGTATCGCGTGATCGTTAAAAAAAACCCGTTCCGCACATTGGCGGAACGAGTCGTAGTCAGATTACGTGCTCATTCCTCATCAAAGCGACGAGGATTCGCGGCGAGCAATCAACGAAGCGGATCGTTCGAAATTCGGTTCAACCATCTCGAACCGTAGCGAAGCGTCCGCGTCGTCAAGTAAAATGAAGGAAATGCAATGACGAATCCACGAATAGCGGGATGCGTTTACATCGTCGATGATCGCAAAATCGTCGCAAACGAAGTAACAGCCGATTAATCGTCCAAATACCATAATAAGTGGATAATCACTCACCAGTCGATGCCCGCGGTCGGTCAACTCCACCGTCGCGCCGCCGGCCCGCCGCCTCTCTCTTCGCCGATCGATCTAGCCCGCTTCGGGCACTCGATCACTTTACTCCATCGATCGATCCGTTTCCCTTCAGACGCTCACTCGCGCGGATATCAGTCGGTCGGAGATAGCGCGGTTTAACCGCGAGTCTTCGCGCCAATTAACACAAACGTGATAATCGCCGCCTATCACGTAATCGCGTACGCACTTCCCAGCATGCACTCGAGACGAGTAAACATCGCGAAATGCACCGTTTGCCTTATCGATCCGACGCCAACGTCTCCCGCGCGAACGTTACGTCAAGCGCGCGACGTGGAAAATTCGAAATTATTACGCGACGACGCGACGTTTTCTGAACTTCGGAGCGGTGGTGGCGCGATAACCTCGATTCCGCGGCACCGAGGGAAAGTTGGTTAATTTTACCGTCGCGCCGTCGCGTCTCCCGACTAATTCAACGTCCCGGACTCGGTTTGACGCAAGTGCTTTCGATCTCTCTCGTGTGCGCGTTTATGCATGCGAGGCTCGGCTCTCGACGGAAAACAATCGCGGAGCGATCCTGCCGCGGCACCGCGCCACGCCGACGACACTCGGAGTATGACGCTCACACGCATTACGCGCAATTATGCCAAAAAGAGTTGCGACCAAATCCATTGCCTCGACATTAAAATTAAAAGAATAACTCACCGGCCGATGCGCAACAGCGGAGTTGTAAGCTGTAACCCTGCGTTGAACTATAACAAAAATATTTTTACATTAAAGCAGGTCTTAGATAATCGATAATTATCGCGCCCGTTAAACTTTTAAAACGTTGTTTTAACGAATATCTGATTTCGAAATGCTAATGTAAGAAAATGTAAAAAAACAATCGTGGCCGTCGCAAGCGGCCGTATATTTCCATTAACTCATTCGTTTAATTGATCCGCGAAAAATCGTGCAAGTAATATGACGTGAGAATAAGGGTCGTTCTACAATACGTCGTAAACGCACCGTCGCGCGTCGCGGCGTCGCCGGCTCCAGTCGTGAAGGTTGACAATTGCTAGTTAAAAAGTGCTATTTTCGGTTGGCGACTGCCAGTTGCTGTCGTCGGAAAGTTAAAAGTTCGCCAACTCTCTTTTGACAACCACAGCTGACGAGCGCAAACCAGAAATAACACTTCTCAATTAGCAGTTGCTATATATCGTTCACGACTGGCGACGGAGGACGGAGCGTTTGCGACGTATGCATTGTAGAATGGCTTTAAAAGAGAGAAGAGACATTCGCGCGACGTAATATTTCTCGTGCATATTCCGGAGATCGAACTCCGAAATTGCGATATTGCGCCGGAGTTAAACCTCGAACGAGTAATGCGAGTATCACGTAACGAATGAATCGAGTCGCGCTTGAAAAAGTGTGACGGAATCCGCCACAGCACAGTAAAATAATAAATAATTAAGAATTACTCACTCCACGGTCGCCCCGCTGTCGCCCGATGCCTCCCAGGCCTCCTCCTCCTCTCCTCGGCACCCCGCCGTTGTCGCATCTCCGGCGGCGCACTCACTCACGACTCCGACGCGAAAATATCGTCACTTATGGTCGCGCGACACTTTGCACGGCACTCCTGATATTAATCTCGCGACGCAGCGCGTACTTTGTTACACGGCAACGTAAGAATTACGGCGGAGAAGCTACGAACGATCCGCTTGACGCCCGTGACGCTTGACCCGTCCCGCAGGTAGACGCTAAATGGCGGAGAGAATTTCATAAATCGCGCAGCCAACTTCACTCGCCACTCTCGCCAGGAGCAACAGCAACCGTCGGCGTCGTGAGAATGCTACACTTGCTGCTTGTAAAATGATTTCGGTTGACTACAATTAAATCATCGATTCATGAATATTCACATTCGTGCCTATCTCCCACGATTACCATATATATCGCCAAATATCAAAAATAGTATACAAAGTTAAATGTACGATGTTAATAGAGACTGTGATCTGCGATCGCTAATTACACACACGTCGCGGGCGTCGCATACGCATACGCATAGCATAAGACCGTCTGGACCAATGAGCATCCAGCATGAAATACTTACTCGATTTACGGCCATCGCACACAAAATTGTATAGGTTGCATAAGCATAGCGACCGCTGGACCAATGAGCATCTTATGTAAATCAATATGACGAATTTAGGCTGTATGCTAAAGCCCCGGACACACACTTTTTCGTAACAGTAACAGTAAAGTTTCGACCAATCGCG
>NW_020214640.1:431402-434201 GCF_003070985.1 Temnothorax curvispinosus
CGCGATTGGTCGAAACTTTACTGTTACTGTTACGAAAAAGTGTGTGTCCGGGGCTTTAGCATACAGCCTAAATTCGTCATATTGATTTACATAAGATGCTCATTGGTCCAGCGGTCGCTATGCTTATGCAACCTATACAATTTTGTGTGCGATGGCCGTAAATCGAGTAAGTATTTCATGCTGGATGCTCATTGGTCCAGACGGTCTTATGCTATGCGTATGCGTATGCGACGCCCGCGACGTGTGTGTAATTAGCGATCGCAGATCACAGTCTCTATTAACATCGTACATTTAACTTTGTATACTATTTTTGATATTTGGCGATATATATGGTAATCGTGGGAGATAGGCACGAATGTGAATATTCATGAATCGATGATTTAATTGTAGTCAACCGAAATCATTTTACAAGCAGCAAGTGTAGCATTCTCACGACGCCGACGGTTGCTGTTGCTCCTGGCGAGAGTGGCGAGTGAAGTTGGCTGCGCGATTTACGAAATTCTCTCCGCCATTTAGCGTCTACCTGCGGGACGGGTCAAGCGTCACGGGCGTCAAGCGGATCGTTCGTAGCTTCTCCGCCGTAATTCTTACGTTGCCGTGTAACAAAGTACGCGCTGCGTCGCGAGATTAATATCAGGAGTGCCGTGCAAAGTGTCGCGCGACCATAAGTGACGATATTTTCGCGTCGGAGTCGTGAGTGAGTGCGCCGCCGGAGATGCGACAACGGAGGAGGACCGAGGAGAGGAGGAGGAGGCCTGGGAGGCATCGGGCAATGGCGGAGCAACTATGGGGTGAGTAATTGTCATTCAATTATTATTTTTACTGTGCTGTGACGGATTCCGTCACTTTCTTAAGCGCGACTTGATTCGCTCGGATCATTACGTGATACTCGCATTACTCGTTCAAGATTTAACTCCGGCGCAATTTCGCAATTTCGGAGGTCGATGTTCGGAATATGCGAGGAGAAATATTATGTCACAAATATCGCGTCTCTCTCTTATTCGCACGCTCGCAATGTTACTTGCACAATTTTTCGCGGATTGATTATGAACGAATTAATGCGGAAATATGCAACCGCTTGCGACTGGATTGTTTCTTGATTTGGATTTTAAAATCAGACATATCTGTGAAGATAACGTTTTAAATATTTAACGGGCGCGTTAATTATCAAATATCTTAGACCTGCTTTAATGTAAAAATATTTTCATGTTACAGATCCACGCAGGGTTGCAACAACTTTACAACTCCGCTGTTGCGCATCGGCCGGTAAGTTATTTTTTTTATTTTAATGTCAAGGCAATAGATTTGTAAAAATTACATTAGAAACGTAATTGAAATGTATATGTATGAGAAATAAAATATTAAATTAAAAAAATTAAACTATTAAAGATTAAGTATATAAAATATACTACAAACTAATATATTATAATATTTATTAAAACCTATTGCCTTGAAATGGGATAGGCTCGGAAATGAATAAACTCTCTCTCTAGAGCCTAGATAAAATGTTTATAATTGATGTAAATAAAAGTGGAGGTAGGCTGACTAGGCACGGTGTGCCTACTCCCCTTCATTCCCATCTCTCATGTTGCCGAGAAGCCGCCGGCCGCCACAGTCTCATTCTCTATCACTGCTCGCACGCGGTATCTCGCGATGTTAACGCGTTACGAGATTCGATAATCCCGACACTTGGAGCCGATCTGCACCAAGAGACTGACTGCACGGAAATGAATATAGCGCGAATCAAAACAAACGTATACCAATATCATCAATATCAAAACATATTGTCGCTTTGTCTTTGTCAAACCTAACGTAGTATTAATAACGGCGAATTGATTTCGATTTTGTTGCAAGAGCTATCGCGACGAGATTGATCTTAGTCTCTTTGAGAAATAATAATAATTTGTGAGCCATTTAACTATATACAATCTTTTGAATCGTACATTGAATATTGTCATAAGTACACGTTTAAAGTAATAATACGTTAAAAGATCTCAGAAATTACACGTGTAGAGAAATAATTTTCATACAAAATTTCGCAGTTTGCATGTCGAATTGAAATTAAGCTAATCAAGTTAACATGTTATTAGTGTCAAAAGCGTAAGCGCGCCAGCAGGTTTTTGTCGAACGGCATCCGGTATCAGGCTTCCGTTTTGACGTGTCTAACAGTTTTTGTTTCGACTAGTCGTCTCAGAGGCTACGGTCCGGTTCACTTGACGCTACAAATGCTTTGAAGTTCTGTGATTGATCAATTAGTAAAATTCTTTCTTCTGATTAGTCAATCAAATGCTTCGAAGTATTTGTAACGTTAAGTGGACTGCAGTGACTGCACCCCCAGTCGCGCTCCGGTTAAACTTTAAACGTCGAGTGGATTAATCCAGATGCGCGAAACGACGAACGGCCGGCGCGTGTCGCGTTATTCGTTCGCATACGATGTGTTTTAAGCCCGAGATTGTCGCACGAGGTGCAGCCGGTCGTGAACAGCCGCTGTTCTCCGATCGATTCGTATTCCGAGAATAATCGGAGAAATGAAGTGATCAATAGCGACTAGTTGGTGTACAACTAGTAAGTATTTCAGAGGAATGTAACGGCCGGACGAGGAGATGGCGAGTCGACTTGCGAGTAAATCTAGGCTACGGTCAACGTGACGCTACAAATGCTTTGGAGCGTTCTTCTTCTCTTGCTTTCTTCATTGAAAGAAAAGAGAAGAGGAATGCTTCGAAGCATTTGTAGCGTCACGTTGACCGTAGCCCTAGTCATATTCGTCTGATAAATCGTTCATTTCATTAACGGTGATGC
>NW_020214640.1:434211-438059 GCF_003070985.1 Temnothorax curvispinosus
ATCAGCAGAATCAATTGCTACTTGTAGACTCGATTCAGGATAATTTGTATCACAAAAATATGAAGTTTCAGATTTTGTACCCTAGCCGTTTGATGGAAAACTACCCCCGATCCCTGACAGTCTCAAGAGTAAAGTACTCTTTCTTTTTATTTTAGTGTTCAGTATTTAGTAAACAATATTTAGTCGTAAAATAATTTTATTCATTTTAAGTACAGTTCTCTCTTAAGCCAGGAAGATCGGATGGTTTTCTTGCAAAGGGGTTGTAGTAGCTCAATAATCAAAATGCGCGTATTTTAAGAGTTTATTCTTAGAGTTTATACGCTATACGAATTATATCCGCGATACGATATATTTAAATTTTTCTCAACATTTTTCTCTTGAGTTGAATCAATTAAAGGGTTGTTTCGGGGTTAAGAGGATGAGATCAAAAATCGAAACTATATCATTTTGAAAACTCATAAATAGCTCCTAATTCTGCCGTAAAAATCAATTCAATATCTATTTTTAAACGTTGACTCAGCCCCCCATAAAAAATATTAAATTCCTGTTCAGTGTGACGAGCTCAAAAATTTTAATCTGCAGGATATAAAAGCTCACAAATAGCTTGTAATTTTGCGCTATTTTTTTTAATTTCTGCAAGGTGGAGGGGGGCCAGCTCAACAGAGGTCTTACCAGTATTTGGGGCGAACACGAAGCAGTTCAGATTTACTGTGCTTTCATCTGAATCTGACCGATCGAAACCGATCGTTTGCAATTATTTCATTTTATTTTTCCTGTCGTTGACATAGCTCTAAAAATTCGCGAAAGGATATAATCTGACGGGTGTGTGAAGCTGGCACTCCTACTTTGAAATTCGATAGTTCTGATTAGAGAGTTTCAGCTTCTTTTCGAAGAGTATCTACACGATTTATGTTGACGAGTTCTAATGCTTTTCGCTTGACTAGCGCTCAATTCCTGATATTACGAGATCGCAAGGTCACGCTATGCTGCAGGTAATAAGGGAAATATACACAGAAAAAAAATGATGTATCAACAGCATCATTTTTTGCCAGCCATTCTATTAGCCATCTTATGCCAGGTACTCACTAAGACCGTGCAACGTGCAACGCAACGATTGCTGCAACTAGTGAGTACGTCTTATTTCGGAACACATTGTAAAAAAATTGTAGCAACCGTTGCGTTGCACGTTGCACGGTCCTAGTGAGTACCCGGCCTTAGGTTTTGCGGCGAAACGCAACAGGCAGAGTATACTAATGTCCAGCGGCCATAAGTCAACCGCGAATTTCTAACACACGTATTTGCGTTGAGAGTACACTAAGCTCATCTTAAATCGGAGATATAATCACGGAGGGAGTTTGTTATGCCGGATACTCACTAGAACCGTACAACGTGCAACGCAACGGTTGCTGCAACTAGTGAATACGTCTTATTCCGGAACAAACACATTGTGAAAAAATTGTAGCAACCGTTGCGTTGCACGTTGCACGGTCCTAATGAGTACCCGGCTTTATACGAGTAATATTGATATAAATCTCACAGCATCGATATATACGCGTATTAAAGATGCAATGATAAAATTATCGTTGCATTTTTAATAAGCAACGATAAGATTATTGTTAAACAATATCAATGAGTAAAACGCATAATTTAATGCATTAAGTACAAATAATCATGACGAATTAAAAAGTTAAAAGTTACGTGCAACGTGCGTCGGACCTACTACCGGTAATCACGCTGGCCACGGCGGCCTCGCTCCCGTCCACATTGTTAACAGTGGCAAGGCTACTACCTTTTGTGAATCGTGGCAAAAAGGAGCGCGAAAAAAGTAGCGGATCCGTGTTAGAATCCGGCGATCCGAGTGGCTCGAAAACTGCGCTGGTGCGAGCACTGTCGTATTGTATCGACCGAGTTAAGCTGTCTTAGGCCTTTGATTCTCTGCACGAGTTCCTTTGGGCCTAGAGTTAAAGTCAATTAATCTGGTGATGCGAATATATAGCCTCTCCCAGTCAAGTCATGCGCCCACCTCCCAGTGGTCTCGCTGGAACGTTGCAATGGGGCTGTTCTGATTCAGTACGGCTCGGTCGCAAGATCTGATGTCGGCTGGTCGGCGCGCTCTGCAGTAACCAAGCGACGTCAATGGCGATCTGAATGCGCCACTAAGGGCCTGTAGTGATACAGGCCCAAGTACCGCTGTCCATGGTGAGTTGTGGGGCCAAGAAAGAGCACGGTTATCTGGGGAGCTCTCGGCTGTCAATCCGTTTGCTCTCCAACACGTAGTAAATATGAAAAAGTCAAGAATGAATCTTCATGCCCGGGTTCTCGGATGGTCACGTGCAAGCGATGCGAGAGTGGTGACTCGGTTAGTACGGAGACACCCAGTGAGTGCATAGCTGGTCCCTTGAGAGTAGGAGCCAGTTATCGGGTATAGAAACGATTACGCCTCTTGATGCACGAGACTCGTGCCGTGGCCCCCAGTAGCCTTCTTCTTCTTCTTCTTTGATTTTATGGCACCTAATCCTCCTCGGGATCACATAACAGCCAAGAACAAGTCGAAGATAATAAATACAGACTCGAAAGATTCAATCTAATCTCGGCGCTGATGGCATTAGTAATCTTCAAAAATTATTCAGGACAAAACACGTCCGAATATGTCCACGGTCTCCACGAGATTTGCCCCCAGTAGCCGTGTCAAATTAAAATAGAAACAAATAGTAATAAGTTATTTCGTGAATGGATATCCATGTGTGTCAAACGTAGTGCACTGGCATTGCGTTTCAAGCATACCCGGCGCCGGGGCTCGACTCGCAGCGGTGGCGGGAATCGCGTCCGCTTCTCCCACGTTGCAAGGCCAGCCAACTTCGACACCCCGGCTAAAGTAAAAAATAATCGCATGCTTAAATTGGTCTGGTGACGCGAATATATAGCCTCTCCCAGTCAGGTCATGCGTCCACCTCCCAGTGGTCTTGCTGGAACGTTGCAATGGGGCTGTTCTGATTCAGTACGGCTCGATCACAAGATCTGATGTCGACTAGTCGGCGCGCTCTGCAGTAACTAAGCGACGTCAATGGCGATCTGAATGCGCCACTAAGGTCCTGTAGTGATACGGGCCCAAGTACCACTGTCCATGGTGAGTTGTGGGGCCAAGAAAAGGCACGGTTATCTAGGGAGCTCTCGGTTGTCAATCCGTTTGCTCTCCAACACGTAGTAAATATGAAAAAGTCAAGAATGAATCTTCATGCTTGGGTTCTCGGATGGTGCACGCACGATGCGAGAGTGGTGACTCGATTAGTACGAAGACACCCAGTGAGTGCATAGCTGGTCCCTCGAGAGTAGGAGCCAGTTATCGGGTATAGAAACAATTACGCCTCTTGACGCACAAGACTCGTGCCGTAGCCCCCAGTAGCCTTCTTCTTCTTTAATTTTATGGCACCTAATCCTCCTCGGGATCACATAACGGCCAAGAACAAGTCAAAGATAATAAATACAGACTCGAAAGATTCAATCTAATCTCGGCGCTGATGGCATTAGTAATCTTCAAAAATTATTCATGACAAAACACGTCCGAATATGTCCACGGTCTCCACGAGATTTGCCCCCAGTAACCGTGTCAAATTAAAATAGAAACAAATAGTAATAAGTTATTTCGTGAATGGATATCCATGTGTGTCAAACGTAGTGCACTGGCATTGCGTTTCAAGCATACCCGGCGCCGGGGCTCGACTCGCAGCGGTGGCGGGAATCGCGTCCGCTTCTCCCACGTTGCAAGGCCAGCCAACTTCGACACCCCGGCTAAAGTAAAAGATAATCGCATGCTTCAATTGGTCTGGTGACGCGAATATATAGCCTCT
>NW_020214640.1:438069-475660 GCF_003070985.1 Temnothorax curvispinosus
CTCGGATGGTGCACGCACGATGCGAGAGTGGTGACTCGATTAGTACGGAGACACCCAATGAGTGCATAGCTGGTCCCTCGAGAGTAGGAGCCAGTTATCGGGTATAGAAACGATTACGCCTCTTGACGGCCTTGACGCACGAGACTCGTTCCGTAGCCCCCAGTAGCCTTCTTCTTCTTCTTTAATTTTATGGCACCTAATCCTCCTCGGGATCACATAACGGCCAAGAACAAGTCGAAGATAATAAATACAGACTCGAAAGATTCAATCTAATCTCGGCGCTGATTGCATTAGCAATCTTAAAAAATTATTCAGGAAAAAACACGTCCGAATATGTCCACGGTCTCCACGAGATTTGCCCCTAGTAGCCGTGTCAAATTAAAATAGAAATAAATAGTAATAAGTTATTTCGTGAATGGATATCCATGTGTGTTAAACGTAGTGCACTGGCATTGCGTTTCAAGCATACCCGGCGCCGGGGCTCGATTCGCAACGGTGGCAAAAATCGCGTCCGCTTCTCCCACGTTACAAGGCCGGCCAACTTCGACACCCCGGCTAAAGTGATAGATAATCGCATGCTTCAATGAGCTTGGAACTCTTAAGAAGGGTCGTTCAGCGTCAACACGTGAGATTCGTGAGATAACTATAATATGTCTATAAACCTTTTATCCTTTCTGCCATAATTCACAAAAGGTAATAAGCGATTCACAAAGTGTAACAAATAATGTTCACATGATAATTTTAAATGCCATAATCTATATACTTTACACTAATCTACTTTAAAATAAATATTAACTCATTACGCGTCATTAATCCATTTATCATAACTTTCTCTTTTTCCTCATGTGTAAAATATATTATTCTTAAAATAGTTACTGTTGGTGACGTACAACAAATCTTTTGATATAACATACTGTTCTTCTCCATAAATTTCACTGATTTCTCATCCTTAGACTCAAATTCAACGGTCAAGTCTTCAAAACGTTTTACCCCTTTAAATACTACTGTGGATGATTGTAAATTCATACGTACAGTTTTATTTATTAGATCGTGAAAAACTTAAACTCAAGATTTTATAATTCTCTAATGATTCGATAATATTCCAACAACTTTCGCAGATAAAAAAATTATTTTATATACATTTTACATTAGTGATATATATTAACATTATTTAGACCTTGATAAAAATATGTACACGGAAAGAACGATTTTGCTAAAGTAGGTATCTAAAAACAAAACAAGTACCTTCCGTCGCCAGTAAATAATTCAAAACAACAGTCGTTTTGGTTCGACCCAACTGGCCAAATTATTATTATATGTAAAAATATTAATTTAGCCAGTTGGGTCGAACCAAAACGACTGTAGGTATCTAAAAATTTAGCTAGATACAGATCTAAAAATAATTTTGTTGCACCATCAAAATAATTATAGTAAGTCGCTAAAATATAATAATGCTGTAAAAAATTTTGACATTTTAACAATCAGTTTAGGTGTTCTACATAATTATTTTGATAATCCAACAAAATTACTTTTAGATCTGTATTCAGCTAAATTTTTAGACACTTCAGCAAAACCATTCTTTCCGTGTGCTGCATATATACGGTTTTTTAAATAAAAATATGAATTATATCAATTTCTTCCTTGTTATGCAGCATCGAGAATGCAGCAGCGCAGTGCTGCTTGTTAACCCTAGGTATACACAGTGAAGTCTCCAAGACCCCAGCTCAACTTCCTTTTTTTCGCGTTTCTGCACTTTTGTCCCCTATATTCTTTTCTTTTTACTCGTATATCTTGAAACTCTTAGGAGTGGGTTCGGTGAACAACAAGGATAAATGATGCATTATGCGCATCATGCGTGAAACGGAACGCATCGATTTAATTCTATCGACTTTTATATATTATGGGCCTATTCATGGATCGATTCTCAATCGATTAAAAAAATAAATAAATAAATTGAATTTTTGCTGAAGTTACGATAACAAATGTGGATGGGATCTCAGAGACCTCACAGAATTACACTCTTAAGCATGTACCGCGTAGTATCTCCAAATTCGAGGTACTAATTTCTAAATAGAAATGACATTTCAAGTTACATACTGCTAGGAGATACTTTTCCCGGTACAGTATAGCACAAGGTACGGAATACACACGAGGTACTGATAAAGAAGGAGGTACCGATTGGAAGCACCGCACTTATAAATTCACGGTACAATTTTTTAGGAGGTACAGTTTTTAGGGGGCTTCCCGTATGTACCCCGTACATACATACCTCGTACGTGCATATGTACCTCGTACAAATGTACCTCCTACATACGTACCTCGTATACGAGGTACTCGGCGTCAACCATGCATGATCGCGACATTTGTTGAACAAAAAACATTCGCGAATAGCAGTGGCATAGCCACTAGGTGGCATCGACGCGGACGTTTCATATCGTTGCTCGAACAAAGGATTCTTACACCGTTTTATACGACTGTTTTATTATTTACGCAACTAACATAAATATGAATATATTCACAAGCAGTGACATTCGCGGAGTATTTCGCGGTGTGTGCCGGGAGTCACAGTGCGAATGCATGGAATACATTCGCAAATTAGACAGTGATACAGCAGCAGAATCGTTTATTTTGTGTATATAATGTGGTCATCCACCGACAAAACATGTATCCGTTATTTGATAAAAAACTGGAAGAAACAAGTAATGCAGGTATGTAAACTCTTAAGCATGTGTCGCCAAAAATTGTAGGTACGTAATGTACTTCCTGACTTCGAGGTACCATCTTCCCTTCTATTTTTGATGGTACTTATGTCCCTCGTAATTACGTAGGATTTTTATTTCAACGTGTATCTCCAATTTTTGGCGACACATGCTTAAGAGTACATTATGCGGTAAGCATGTATCGCCAAAAATTGAAAATACGTAACGTACTTCCTGACTTCGAGGTACCATCTTCCCTTCTATTTTTGATGGTAATTATGTCCCTCGTAATTACGTAGGGTTTTTATTTCAACGTATACCTCCAATTTTTGGCGACACATGCTTAAGAGTGTATTAAAATAATTTAGATAAATGATATTATTGTAGATTTCTATTTTTTAAGTTATCATTTGAGTTTTTGAAAACCACTTTTGCCATTGGTCATAAACTTGGGTCAAATTATATTATTTCGAGAAAATAAAATGTAATGATCGCAAGCTATCAGTCAGATTTAGATAAAAGCACAGAAAATCTGAACTGCTTCGTGTTCGCCAAATACTGGGAAAACGAGAAGACTGTGCAAGAAATCAAAACCAGCGCCGTAAAACGCGACGTCGTTTTCTCTCGAAAAAATATGCGGCGTCCCGTCGAACCAACGTCGAATTTTTTCGACAAAACCGTCTCGTAAAATTTTATTTCGCGCTCGTCACGATCAGAATAATTCGATCGGAATAATCGTACTTTGCACTTGTGAAAGTATAACGTGTTTGTGAAATTTAGAAGTGCCATGTAAGATCGATGGACTATCTAAGTGACAACATCACGAATATGGTTAGCCCCCAGGTTAGCCGTGTGAAACAATTTTTTAATTCGACCGCCAGCACCTCATCTACGAGAAATACGGGGTGCTGACAATTTCGATCGTTTTCTTCAGAGTTCCCGGCAGTTCTCACATAGTTCCGAGCATTTAAATACGTTTTGACAAGAGTTCCAGCTATTTACTATTTTTAAACAATTTTTTAATCTGACCGCCAGCACCTCATCTACGAGAAATACGGGGTGCTGACAATTCCGATCGTTTTCTTCAGAGTTCTTTGGAACTCTTGTCAAAACGTATTTAAATGCTCGGAACTATGTGAGAACTCCCGAGAACTTTGAAGAAAACGATCGGAATTGTCAGCACCCCGTATTTCTCGTAGATGTGGTGCTGGCGGTCGGATTAAAAAATTGTTTAAAAACAGTGAATAGCTGGAACTCTTGTCAAAACGTATTTAAATGCTCGGAACTATGTGAGAACTGCCGGGAACTCTGAAGAAAACGATCAGAATTGTCAGCACCCCGTATTTCTCGTAGATGAGGTGCTGGCGGTCAAATTAAAAAATTGTTTAAAAATAATTAAAGGCCGGAACTGTCGCTGACACCTATCAGGAACTGTAGAACTCTTCGAGAACTATAGAATCTCATGGTAAAAATCAATTTTTTTTGGAATTTGAGGTGCTCGCAATCAGATTAAAAATTTGTTTAAAAATACTTAATGACCGGAACTATTGCTAAATCTGATCAGGAACTGTAGAACTCTTCGAGAACTATAAAATATCATGTTCAAAATTAATTTTTTCGAAACATGAGGTGCTACGGAAAGTTAGCACCTCATATTTTCAAAATTCATTTTTTTTAACTAAATCAACGGAACTCTTTCTAAAAATTATCAGGAACTGTAGAACTATTGCGGGTGCAAATAGAACTGTTGATAAAACTTTCGATTTTTGAAAGTGAGGTGCCAACTTCACATAGACTATTTTCGTTTGGTCTAGGTCCTAGAAATATATAAAGAGAAAGGGAGGGTGGGTGTTAATTTGTGAAGTCGCACAATGGCCAGGTGTTTCTTTTATGGGAATAGAGAATATGTAAAAATTTGGGTACGTTCCTTAAAAACGCCCTTTAAGGCCCCTTGGGGCAAATAAAGTACCGATTCTAAATATAAATCTAAATGTAAATAATTTAATTTAATACAAATTTCAAATAAAAAAATTTTTTTTAATCAATACCGAAAAGACTGTAATTTGCCCAATTCCGATACTTTTGTTAGCTAGAAAACCGAAACAGAAACCGAAACCTTTATTCAGTATTGAATGGCATCTATTCGTATATCATTGAGCATTACCCGTACTATAGAACCGCGGATAAAAAAAGCTGGCAAAGTTCTGTACGGAATACATTGAGTCAAAAATTCATTAAAATAAAGAAAAAAAAGCTGGGGAAAGGTTTCTTCTGGAAGATACATCCAGACGATTTTTGAAAATGAGGTGCCAACTTTACAGTGACACACGCAGTATGCATATGTAAATAATTTAATTTAATAAAAATTTCAAGAAAATTTTAACAAAACGGAACCGGAAAAAAACTGTAAGTTGCGCATATATTATAAATATTGCCTTGAAAAGGATAGACTCGGAAATGGATAGATTCTACTAGAGCCTAAAAAATATTTTTGTAATTTATGTAAATAAAAGTGGTCAGCCACTTCCCTCCCCTCCTCATTACTCAGGACTACTAATTGTCAAAATACAAAATATATGTGAAAAATAGATCTATAATTTTAAATTAAAGTCCATTAATGCTTTGCACATAATTATTGATACAATTATTATCATAATTACGTATTAAAAGTAAATCATTAAATAAAAAGCTGATAATATGTAAATAATTTAATTTAATACAAATTTCAAATAAAAAAATTTTAATAAACCGGAACCGAAAAAACTGTAATTTGCGCAATATCGATACTTGTGTTAGCTAGAAACCGAAACAGAAACCGAAACCTTTATTAAGTATTTTAATGTACCGAAACCGAAATCGAACCGATATTTTCATCCGGTCCGGGTTTCTGCTTGAAAATGTTGAGAACAATTTTATAATCGCACAACGACGCGTGTAGATGTCACGCGCTCATCGCGTCTCAGAAACACCTGATTAAAATAAAGCAATAAAGAGCGAGCGATCGATGCTTGCTTCGTTAATGCACGATAACTTATAATTTTTTATATCACACAGGATTACGCCCACTCAGTGCTAGTGATATCAGAATGAGATTGCAGCTTCCCCGGTAACATGAATTGTGGGGATGAAATGAAGGTAGGCTGACTAGGGCTGCAGTCCATTTAATGCTACAGATGTTTTGAAGCATCGGACGAAAATCCCTGTCGTCGATCCGGAATTTTATGCAACACCCGAGAGCTCGCTACGCGACGCTATTTTTCTCCCGCCGCGTTATACGCGGATATGATTGGGTTTTTGCGTATAAGCTTTGCGTAAGTTATTTCGTGCAGGGAGTCACAAATGTTAAATGCAATATTCCAATTTGGTATCATTAATGCTAAAAAAAAACACATATAATGGAGAGCATTGCAGAGAGTCACTGCAAGTACTGAAAATCAGAACGCAGCCAGAGTAAAAGTAAGTCATGAAAGAGCCCATGCACAAAGATTGCCGTAAACGGACAATCCTTGTGCTTAAAGGTGCGATTTCATTGACGCTAGAAACCAGCGGCAGCGTCAAGAAAATGTAGTGGGGGAAGAAGTTCTGTTGAATTTTGCGGTACGCTAAAAAGTTGATACGGTCTGAACTTCTTCCCCCACTACATTTTCTTGACGCTGCCGCTGGTTTCTAGCGTCAATGAAATCGCACCTTTAGCCCAAAGGCTATTGTACAATAAGCTGCGATAATTTCGTCAAGCTGCGATAATTTTAACTTCATAAGATGTCGAGAAATTAACACAAGTGTGTAATCAGTGTGAAAAATGTCTGCTGGACCGTCGGTCACCCGCAGTATCGGCCCGTCGAACGCTACAAAAAGCCGCACGAAATCCCAAATACGAAAACCGTCGCATGAATGGACAATCGAAAACCCCAAGCTGCGAATCAAATACAAAATCAAAGCCTCCACCCCTCTTAGAAGGCGCCAACCAAAAAGCAAGGTGGCGCCCAGAACCGCACACCAAAAGCACAGAAGAAACCAAAAACTACCCATCGCCACCTCTCACTCCGACCTCGTGCAGGAAGTCACAAATGCCAAATGCAACACTCCAATCCGGTATCACCAATGCCAAAAAAGAAAAAACACATATAATGGAGAGCACTGATATAGAAACAACCCTCAAAAATAAGAATTGGGGGTGTCGAAATTTCGCCAGGAGAGACCCTCCTCCGGACCAGGTCAACGACCCGCCGCCAGACGAACTCACGATACTCTGCGAAGTCAAAGTCACACTGAACAATGCAACATCCAAGACACCACGTCGACACGAAGCACCGGAATGCAAACCCGATGTCCCTAAACGGCCCTTTAAAAATTCGAAATTTTCCGACGTGACGATCTCCGTCGATGGAAGGGAGACTCAGGCGCACAAGCGCACTCCCGCCGAACAAAACCGCGCCTTCCCGGCAATGCTCGAGACAAACATAACGGAAAAACGAACAAGCAACGTGAACATAAAAGACATGAATCACGAAACTATAGTACTATAGAACCGCGGATAAAAAAAGCTGGTAATGTTCTGTACGGAACACATTGAGTCAAAAATTCATTAAAATAAAGAAAAAAAAGTTGGGGAAAGGTTTCTTCTGGAAAAGATACATCCAGACGATTTTTGAAAATGAGGTGCCAACTTTACAGTGGCACACGCGGTATGCATATGTAAATAATTTAATTTAATAAAAATTTCAAGAAAATTTTAACAAAACGGAACCGGAAAAAACTGTAAGTTGCGCATATATTATAATCTATTGCGTTGAAAAGGATAGGATCGGAAATGGATGGATTCTAGAGCCTATCAATATGTACTTATTGGTCAATTGAGGTATTTTTTTTAACAACTTCATTTCAGCTCAGCGTGAATAATTGCAACTCGTGACTGTATTGTCGATGCGTTGTATTTCAAACAGGCTGCCACAAAAGATCAAGATGAGTGAGACGAAAAAAGAGCAGCTGTGAATAGAACCTCGAAATGGCGATTCTCTGCGCGTCACAAAATACGCGGCGTTCCTTTTTATCCGACGTGAGTCGATTTCAATGACCCTGAATCATTTATTAACAAGCATAATTGACGAAGAAATTTAATTTCGCAGGAAGATAAACATTAATTTAGAAAGTCTAATCAGCAAAACTATATTTTTCTTTTTTGCGAAGAGTCCTTAAATGAGTAAAATTAGATATATGTTCACACACACATCGCACAAAAAGAATTTTAATAAACCGGAACCGGAAAAACACTGATTTGCGTAATAAAACATTATACATAAAAAATAACTCACCGGCCGATGCGCAACAGCGGAGTTGTAAGTTGTAACCCTGCGTTGATCTGTAACATAAAAATATTTTTACATTAAAGTAGGTGTCCAAGATAATATTATCTAATTAACGAATATCATGTAATGGACGAATCAAAAGTTGCGCACTTGAGAAAGTGGCGGATATTCCGTCACAGGACTGACAGGACTGACAGGACAGCAAAGTAACAGATGAATAACAATTAAACTACTCACCCCACGGTTGCTCCGCCGTCGCCCGATGCCTCCCCAGGCCTCCTCCTCCTCTCCACGATTCACCAGGTCCTACTCCGTTGCAGCGTTGGTCCGTTGGCCGGTTGGCGCACTCACTACTCACTGACGACATTCACGAAAATCGACGATAAGATCGCGTCGCTTATGATCGCGCGATATTTTCGACACTTTGCACGACACTTCCGGCATTGGGTGCGTTCAGCCGATACTCCGCTAGCCTAGCAATCGTGAGCAGTCGCTCGTTTTCGCTCGTTTCTTCTCCTTTGACCCAATGGATTAAAAGGAGAGGAAACGAGCGACTGCTCACGATTGCTAGGCTAGCGGAGTATCGGCTGAACGCACCCATTAATCTCGCGACGCAACAGAAAAATTACGGCGGAGAAGCTGTATGATCCGTTCGACGCCACGTCCATCGGCCCGTGCCGCGATCTCCCGCAGGTAGACGAACGTGGCGTCGCGTCACTTCACTCGCGACGTTCACGAAAATCGACCGGTCGTCGCTTATGATCGCGCGACACTAAAGGCACGGCACTCCCGGCATTAATCTCGCGACGCGGCAACGGAAAAATTACGACGAAGAAGCTGCGAACGAAGCTGCATGATCCGCTCGATGCCCGTCGGCCCACGTCGGCCCCGGGCCCGTGCCGCGATGTCCATTGTCCCGCAGATAGACGATAACATGGAGACGACGTTCACGAGCGAAAATCGACGACATCGTCTCTTACTCTTATGATCGCGCGACACTAAAAAGGCATGGCACTTCCCGGTATTAATCTCACGACACGGACGCGGCGCGTACTTCATTACACTAGGCTGCGTTCGCTTTGATTGCTTTCGGCACGAAAGCGCCCAAAGCGCGAACGCAGCCTTAATTATACAGCGACGAAAGAATTACGGCGGAAGAACTATAGGTACGATCCGCTTGTCGCCCGTGACGTGACGGCCGTGACGATGACGTCCCACGTCCCGCAGCCCGCAAGTAGACCGGGTAGACGCGACAAGTGAATCTAATGGCGGAATTTAGCAAATCGCGCGCGCGGACCGCGGCCGTACGGCCAACTTCACTCGTCAAGAGCAATTGTCGCGACTGTCGCGAGGACGCTACTTGCTCCTCCTACACCTGTACTTTTTGCACTTTGAACAATAAATAACATCGAGGCCGGTATTCATAATCAGATCTTATTTCAAGATCGTCTTAAGTAATATCTTAAGATGCTAATACGGCTCTGTGATTGGTTAGTGACATCTTAAGATTGTACTTAAGATGGTCTTAAATATAAGAACCGATTATGAATACCGGCCCGAGATTACTTTTACGTGTTGCAATATAAGCGACGTAAGAGGAATAAATTGATGAATTAAAATCAAAGATCAAAGAGAAATATCCGCGGAACATGCCAACCGAAAATAATACGATCGCTACTTTATCAATTAGGCGATTCAAATTAGGTGATCAATTAGGTAATCAATTTTATCAATTCAAGGCGATTTTGGTTAACTGCAATTAAATTATCGACTTATAAAAACGTTGTGTCTATTTCTTACGATCGCCAAATTGTCAAACACGATTAAATATGAGGTTAAACGTACGTTAATAGGGACCGTGATCGCTAATTAAACACGTCGCGGCGTCATTCGATGTAGAGTCCGTTCGATCCCTTTATCCGTGTTCCGAAAACCGAAAACGATGGACGACGGTCACCGGTCAGTTTTCATTCTGAAGTCGAGCCGCAAGCGACACGACGCGAGACGGCGAGACGCGAATCAAGTTGACGGTTGGGAAAAGCGAAATTAACTGTCCAAAAGAACGTAATAGAAAGTCACTATTATCAAATGCGACATCCGTATCTAATTCCGCGAAGCACATGTATTAAGGCTCCTGGATGGTCACCGCGGCCATATTGAATTCTCACTATTGAGACGAGGAAAACACCCAATTTTGTCGTCCGTACCATTTTCAAATAAAGAGACATTTCAATAAAACATCACTATAGATCGTTTCAGAACACTTCCGAAATTGACCGAAAACTACCCTTTTCCCTCGACAATAAACAAACAGCCATAAAACAAAGCCTAAACATACGGGAAAAACAGCCGTTTAACGACTATCGAAAGGAGGTGAAAACGTTACTTCCGCATGCAAATCTTACTTTTCGGTCAATTTTACGATTTTCACGAATACGTTAAACGTTAGAGCACAAGCACAGAGCGAGTAATAAAGAAATAGCAAGGACGACAAAATAGGTTGTCAACATGTCACAAGACAGAATTCTCCATTAGAGAGAGTGAGAGGAGAGAGTGGCGGCGCCACCGTCAACGCAGAGTTCTCGGCTGACCATCCAGGAGCCTTAAGCCCGTGTCACACTACGTATCGCGGACACGGATCGGATTGAGATTGCGGATCGCGGATCGTAATCTAGCCAATCATAGACGAGGAACTCATCTGTGATTGGCTGACATCCGATTCGCGATCCGTAATCCCAATCCGATCCGTGTCCGCGATACGTAGTGTGACACGGGCTTTAAGCCCTGTCTCCACGATGCTAGAGAATCGCTTCGAGATCTCAGACGGAGGAAAAATTGACCAATCACATTTAAGCAATCGACCAATTGATCAATGCAATTGGTTAATTCTTTCTCCGCCCGAGATCTCGGAGCGATTTCTAGCATCGTGGACACAAGGCTTTAAATAAACATTCGATATATTAGGGCTATCACACAAACTTGCATAGGCTGCATAAGCATAGCATAAAACCGTCGCGCTGGACGGACCAATGAACATCTTATGTAAATCAATATGGCGACTTTATGCTGTATGCTCATTGGTCTTATCATAGATTAGAGATATAAGAATAAAGTGCGTAAGTCATATGCTAACACGTAAGAGGCTGCGATATAGGAATAGAAAAAGAACGCTGCATATAGGCCCTTTCTGTCTTTGTCTACACGCGCATAGCGAAACAAAGACAGAAGGGGTTCATGCGCAGCTTTATCTTTCTATTCCTATATCGCTTTTTCAGCTCGCTCGCGCACTCTATTCTTATATCTCTATGGGTCTTAAGCCCTTTGCACAATGCCAGGCAACAGGCAATAGGAACAGGAAATAACCAAAAAATCGTTAATTACAACCTAAAAGATTCGAATGCTATGATTGGTTGGCAACAGGCAATAGACACAGAATTTCCAACGTGACGGAAACTCTGTGTCTATTGCCTGTGTCACTGTTTATTCTGCATTTATACATGATTTCTGATTTCTATTCCCTGTTCCTATTGCCTGTTGCCTGGCATTGTGCAAGGGGCTTTATGCTAAGCTATGCATTTTGTGTGTGATGGCCTTGATTTCGGGTTCTTTAATTATCCGTTCCGAAAACGACGGAAATTCTATTCTGAAGCTGCGCGACACAACGCAAGACGCGAGTCAAGTTGACGGTTAAGAAAAGTGAGACCGATTATCTGAAAGAATGTATAATCGAATGCGATTTATACCTCGGATGTCGGAACGTAACCGATGGTCCAATGAGAAAAATTCGTTATCGAAAAAGAAATTCTCTCATTGGGCCATCCGACATAGGCGACATACGACTGATTGTATTAGAACCGGCCTTAAATGAACATTCGATGTATCACATTTTTCTGTAATCTGAATAATCGGACCTGGCGATTCGTACTTATATTACTCTGCGATATGCGATCCGCGAGCAACGACATCAGAAATCAGAACGGGCCGCGGGCGCCTTGGTAACATGAGCAGTGGGGATAGAGAGGGGTAGGCTTTATGCGATACGCATACCCGGCATACCGAACTAACCGACCGCGGCGTGGCGGCGACCGCGCACCGTGTGTATTCACCTTACCCCCACTCTATCCCCACTACTCATGTTTACCGCGACGCCCGTGACCTGTTCTGACGTCAGACGTGTCGTTACTCCCGCGCCCCGCGCCCCTCGCTCCAGTTCCCGTTCCCATATCGCGGAGTAAATACACGAGTCGCCGGGTCCGATTGTTTAGCTTGCGAAAAACTGTGATACATATATCGAAAGTTCATTTAATTCATGTGCTTCGAGGAATTTATACGGATACCGAGGTATATCGCATTCGATTACATTTTTTCGGATAATCCGTAGTTAATCAAAGTCGCGTAATCGCGTTCTCGAGACAGTTGCTCCGGGCGAGTGAAGTTGGCCGTGCGCGATTTACGAAATTCTCTCCGCCACCTTCGCTTCACTTGTCGTGTCTACCTGCGCGCGGGAATCGCGGGATGTCACGGTGCGGCGTCATGGCGTCATGGGCGTCAATCGGATCGTATAGTTTCGTTCATAGTTTCTTCGACCGCGACGTAATTCTTCTGTCGCCGTGTAACTAAGTTTCTTAGTACCGCGTCGCGAGATTAATACCGGGAGTGCCGTGTGCCTTTAGTGTCGCGCGATCATAAGAGGAGACGATATCGACGATATCGTCGATTTTCGCTCGTGAACGTCGTCGCGTTGTGAGTGAGTGCGACAATGGATCAAGGACCAACGGAGTAACGGAGGACGGGAGGCATCGGGCGACGGCGGAGCGACCGTGGGGTGAGTAGTTGTTAATTTTCTTATATATTATATTTTGCCGTCCTGTCAGTTCTGTGGTGGACTCCGCCACTTTCGTGGTTTTTAACTACGGTGCAATTTCGGGTCGAGTCTGATCTCCGGCGTATGCGAGATATTACGTCGCGAACGTCGCGTTTCTCTCTTATTCGCACGGTCGCAGTATTATTTGCACAATTTTTCGCGGATGAATTATGCGAACTAGTTAACACGGAAATATCCAGCCGCTTATTGCGGCGCCGGCGGCCGCGATTGTTTTTTACATTTTAAAATCAGATATTTGTTAAAATAATGTTTTAAAAACGGGCAATAATTATTTACTTTGATAATTATTTACTGTCGATTATCTTGGACGTAGCTTTAATATAAAAATATTTCTTTTGTTACAGATCAACGCAGAATTACAACTCCGCTGTTGCGCATCGGCCGGTGAGTTATTTTTTGAGCAGAAGGGATAAATATATGTATATTAAGTTTATTTGTATGGTACAAATTAGTACAAATTCAGTCCTTTAAATTTCTGTATTTAATTTTCTTTTTTTCTTTTTTTTTCTTGTGGTCTTTCTAGCTTAATGCTAAGGGAGCACCGCCACGATTTTCTCCGAAATGGCACGGGATACAAAATTGTTATTAGTGGTACAAATTAGTACAAAATGGGTACTAAATATTCTGATAGGTCCGGTTTGATTCTGCCGATTTGGTCCTGCTAGCTTAGAAGAGGTTAAAAAACCACATAAAATGATAAATTTAACTTTAAATTCGTATATTCGCGACGTGGTAAAAATATTTTACGCATACATTACAATATTATTTCTGCGTCTGTGGTTTTGTATAGCAGCATTAATATAAGCTCGCTACGCATTTACATTTATTCTGATGAATGACCGCACGTGATCAATTAATTACTTAATCTTTTAATTTTTCTTGATTAATCCGGTTCGTAATATATCATATTTTAAGGTTACTCTGACTTTGAAATTAAATTTGAGACGAAATTACAAATTAATTACAAATAAATTTATCCATTTGTTTTTAAATTCATACTAGCGATATAATTTCGTACTAATGGCTTAAAAGTCCATCAGAATCACGTAACAAACATATTACTAAAAAACTAATAATTTTCTTCTGAATTTACTTTAGTTCATGGTACATAAAATTTAATCAGCGATTGATTATCCTGCCTGTGTATAATAATACGAATGCACGATCATCGCGATATGAAACGCGAAAGAGCATTACGCGCGAGCGGCTATTCATTGCCGGAATAATAAATTACACTTGCAAATGGCATTACTTTCGATTATTCGCTCTACCGCTTCCTCAAAACTTGATCAAATTAACAAGCGAACAAATTAACGTTCGCTGTCCACTAGCTGCTGCGTAAACGTTACGCGTTTGCAATCGTCGGCGTTTGCTGTATCTATAATAAAAATAGGGATGACGTGTCCCCTGATGGTAATCCGTGAATAATTTGCGGGAACAAATCGCGATAATGATTCCGCTTTCAAAACTGCAGCCGATAAATTAAACAAATGTGTCGGTCCCGTCGATCCGTCGATCATTTCGCATTGTACCCCCTCCCCCTCCGCGCGGTATTGATCACCATTCAATCCATACGGTATTTTCTCTTAATACGACTTTCCATCGTGAAATCCTCTACAGTTTGATAAACGACAACAACCATGGCCGACGAGAGATGATGTATCTCGAGGTCGTTCGGATCGCATATCGCTGCTCGTTAATAAAACGCAGCCTCTCAATTTTGCTTCGTAACGCCGCCGACAAACAAATCACGAAATACCATTATTTTCCGATATACAATCGCACGTCGCGGGTAATTAAATAATCATCTCTATCCGCTGGAAAATAAACGCCGATCTTATGACGTTATAATCTCACTTTTCTTTACTTTAATTTTCACCGATGTACATGAGGACGTACAATGGAAACTATTCTCTTCTTCCAAAATTGGAAGTTAAATACAAATTTACAATAATGTTGATAATTATGTGTGCTACATTGAAATTTTATATTAGAATATAACAGAATATAATTGCGACTCAGAGACATTATTAAAATTACAAAAATCATTATACGTTTAATGTAATTCGTTTGAGCAAAATAATTTATATTGTTGATTTATTTATAATTACAAATTTACAATTTATAATTGCATCTTGTGATGGTTACGGTTATTTTTTATGAATAATATAAAATTCACACGTTTAATATTTTGTATTATGTATCGATATATAAATGTATAGAAATTCTCATCTCAATTTGTTATACCATGGCTGTAATATTATGGGTTATAGTCTGAAACGCAAACGATAAATCGCACAAACGACTTCGATTTTTATATTCTGTTAGTATACATCAGTTCTCCAAGCGACTCCATTTTTACCCATGATAAAACGAAGGATTTGGTTCGACACATGTATATATAGCGAGTGAACGTAATTGATTGGCGACTCGAATGTTGCCGAATGAAAACGACTTTACATATCGCCGCGGCAGTCTCTCTTAATTGGCTTATTAGTCGTGAAAGTCATGACTGAGCTAAACGACGGAGGACTGTCCCCGGCAATGCTCCGATATAGTAGATTGAAAGTTTGATCGACGGTTCGGGGCTGTCGGAGCCATCGACGACGGATATATCTCGTCGATTCGTCGAACGGTCGTTAAAAAACGCGGTCACTTGTTCGATTCAGGTCTCGTTTTATTCTTCGGAATCGGCTCGGCGTAACACGCGAAGCGGCATTAACGCAGATTTGATTTCTATCGCGTCGCGCAGAAAAATTTCTGACTGCAATGCCATGCCGCCTCGCGCGAACGCTAAAATTTGCATGCCATGCGCTTAGCGCATGTTTTGATAAAATTCGTAGCCATCACGCTTAGAACAAATGCGGTGGATAATTATAGATCAGGTTCCAAGAACGGCTTAATTTTTTAATTATAGTAAAATATAAATTCAAAAATTGCTGAATTTTTCACAAAAAGTGCCTGTGTGCGACGACATTTCGAATTTCGCGATCGAATTTGTATTGGTTCCAGTCCATATTATTTTCTTGAGATCTATATTATAATCGAAATGATTTATATTAATCTTAGCAAAAGTCTCTTATATATAAATATAATTGAATATAAATTTCTTTCCTTTTTTTTGTTTTCTTGCTGGTATAATTCTAGAAAATATACAATTAAAAAGATTACTGAATGATTATTCTTCTTTATTTTATTTTTATAATAACATAACATGGAATTTTATATGAATATACAAAATAAAAAAAGGCTTTTTTCTGTATAGTATAGAAAATTAAATCTTTCAAATTTGCTTCAAGGAGAGAGTCAAAATTCAAAACAAGTTAATTAGCAATTCGAAGTTTTACCACTTTCTATAGTATACCCGCTCTGTTTTGGCATAACGACCTGTATAGGGTTTTACAATCAGCCCAATACTAGGCCAGTATTACTAATATCGGGCCGATTGTAAAACCCTGTATGGGGAGCCGTTGTGTACGAATTAACACGCGCTAAGTCTCATCAGTTCCATTGCCCTATTCCAACATAAAGCTATCAATGACCATATATAGAAAGATCTTCCGATGTCAATCGCGGTCATTAGAAGGAAATTTTGAAAGCATATAGATACGAGAGACGATGCAAAAATTTATTTATTACGGCAATATTTGAAAATTTCTACAGAAATTGAAATAGAACATCGACGTAGAAACAAGTCAGTATAGATAGAATATGATTATAAAGTGTAAAAACTAAAAAAGAGAAAGCATGATATTAGCTTAAAAGGGATATATCCCTATAAAAAAGTATCTGTAAAGGTACCTCCTTATAAAAATTAAAAAAAAAAAAAAAGGAAAATAGTTACATAAACTCAACAAAATCATTAGTCTGACATTTTTGGTATTTTTTTCTGCACATTATTTATTATACAAATTATGTGACTTTTCAAATGTAATAATAATTCTCATTTAGTATTTAATTTATTATATTATTTATTTTTTACGCGCAGAAATAATGAATAAAATAAAAATTTTTGAATGTACTTTCCAATATTTTTTTATCTCGTAAAATAATTACTTGCATAAATATCACATTTTTATAAAAAATTTAATCCTATTGTCCGATGGTAAATATTCATAACTCTATGTGTAAAAGCTGCTTACAATTTAATATTTTTTAATATTCCAAAGTTTATATAATTATTATACTTTATATCTATACACGCGCACGCACATCAACCTATCAAATATACTTAAAAAATTTATTCTATCATATTTGGCGCGAAGAGCTGCCAAGCGATTTGAATATTAACATTTAATAGTACCGAGTAAGTAAGTTCTGAATAATGGACGTATCTCGAATTATATCACGCCGTCTATACGAAGTTCTCATGAGATAGGAATAGGACACGATTAACAATTAAAAGTTTTATGCAGTTTCGCAGCAAATTTGTGACGCTGCAGCATACGATTGTGCGCGAATTAATGTCCGGTAATCGCGAACTTTGTCGCAATTTGTTCCACTCCAAATTTGGAAGCTGAATGCGTGAACCAGTTGAACGACGAATATTACAAGTAATTATGCGTACCGTGGAGATATTAAAACGATGTCCGGCGTCGTGTTTTCCGCGAGTGCGGCATCAAAACTTTCCAGAATGCGAATACGGTAATGTCCCACATTATCACCTACCTTTATGTTTGTATGTGTATAGTATATGCCTCGGTATATGCAATATCGTGCGATGACTCGAGACGAGCTGCCCCGTAACAATTGACCACAAAAATTCTATTGTCTGTGAAACTATTTCTTATATGCAAATGCAGACTTTTACTACATAGAACTGCATTAAAATTGCGGATATATTTGACTACAGTTTTTTTCTCTGGATTTTTAAATAAAATTAGCTTTTGGTATTCATCTTGTTAAGCGAGAATTAAAAAAACAGATTTGACTTTTTATCTAGAGCACTTTTTTTCCTTTTTTTATTATTCGTCTGTTTCTATTTCAATTTCGGCAATTTATTAATTTAAAAGATGACTTTTCTCAAATTTCAATCTAAATTTGTAGCTCAATAAGAGCACGTTTATTCAGTATAAATGGTGATAATCGCGCGGTTTTATAATGGCAGACATATATAGCAGTATCACTTTATACATTTTACGAAACTACTTCAATTTTTGCCATCTGATGTGCTCAAAATGGATCGGGTCAAATCAAATTAAGCATTAATTTGTGTGCGGCAGCACACGAGTGAGATAAATCGAAATGATACAATGAGACACGATTAACAATTAAGAGTTCCAGTAATTTCAGTCATGTCAGCTATTAACGGGTCGATGTGCGTGAGTTAACACGGGACAATCGTGAATTCGTGGAAACTCATTTCGCCCGGAATTCCACGCAGAACGACATGCGAATGCGAATCAGTCAAACGACCGGTACAGCGACGTTCAGAGTCGCTCGCGCTGCACCTGCATGCAAGTCATTACGAATGGTGAATGGATATTATATTATAACTGACGTTTCGGTTGAATCTGTGACGTTAAGACTGTCGACATAAACGAGGACGTCGACGTCATCGGTTGGTGACGTCTCGGGACGACGATATAATTTGGAACCAAGCAGTGCTTCTCTGGTATTAACATATTCAGATCTCCGCGTTTCGACAGCACGGTCGTTCCTATCGCTTGACATAAATGATTCATTGTTCGCGAATCAACGCGCATCACTTGTAACGCCAGTTAATCACTGAGAGCTCACCCCGCTCCGAAGTTCGCCCGCATGAATATAAATTAATTGAAACAAATTTGATATCCGATCGGATGGGATGGATTGTAATTGTTTATGAATGATTACTTATAATTATTTATGTTCATTTCATGACGAGACGAAACCTAATAACATTCTTTCGCATTATGACTTTCAACATGTTATTCGTTTGTTAATCTACATCTCATTCGTCGAAATTTTTTATGAAAACATAAATATAAAAATAACTGTAATTTTTGATAACGTAGGGCTTGCACGCGCGCACGAAGATTGTAGGTGGCAAATTAGAAACAACGTCTGAATTATTAAAATATGTGTATACAAAGATAATGTAATTGTGACTGCACGGATACATCTTGCCTATACTTCTTCGCTCGTTTATTACAGACTTTTTGAGGATTTCACTTAGAAATAAACAGTTAATGACAAAAAGCTTTATTATAACGCCTAAAATAATTACTTACAAAAGCAATATTGATGATACTTCTTAATAATGAAATAGATTATTTGATTGATATGTTATAGTTCAATACCAAATTATATGGTAATAATTACAAAAGCTTCTCTCTCCCTCTCTCTCTCTCTCTTCCCCCGCTCTCTCTATTTTATTACATATTCGCGAGTACGATTTTAATATTAAAATATACTAATAATATTTAAATTTATTTGTTCTACATACATAAAATTCTTTTTACGAAATACGTAGCACATAGTGTACATATAATAAAATATATTAAAATATTTGTTCGTACGTTTCTCGAAGCATTTTATAAATACTCCAAGTTAGTCAACGTGATAGGATTAACAATTTAAAGTTTCGGTTTCTTCTGGGGATTGAGCACATATGGAAAGCGGGTGGTCGTGCCATGGCGAATTAACGTGTGTTTATTGAATTATTCAGAGTCTAGCCTAGCGTTGATACCAGCCGGTGTGGGAAGAGTCCCGACTTTTTAATCACGTCGGACCGTTTCGGAATGCTCCGGCGGAAAACAAGCGTTCTTTATACCGGGTGTTCAATGTAAATTGTAAGTGATATACAAATACCAGGCAACTCTCTGACCGGTGATATTAACGTTTCTTTCTCTCTTGTACCCGTCGGACAATATTTTCCATCCCGTCGTGCTCTTTTTATCCGCTTTCGCGGAAGAAACATCGCATTTCTTTATCTTTCCGTTATATTCCTCGTCTGCAAGTCAGTATTCTTTTTCCGTTGCTATTTTCTTGCCGTTATTCTTGCCTCTATGTACTACATACTAAAGTACATATATAGTTCAACGGAAACTAAATGAAAGGCCATCGAAATAGACGGCCATCAAAAACGTTGATCATCATGCATGCTGACAAACGGTCGCCTAGCTTCGCCGAACTTTTATGAAAGCTAATAGAAAAAAGTTTGACCCAACCCTCTTTAAGAGAAATAAATCCGGAGAAATTGAAGATTTTTGTATATATTTGTGATTATGTACTGACTCACGCACATATACACACATACCCACACACGCGTTTATATGCGTCATCGCGTTAGTCGGAAGTGTTTTTCATTAAATTGCTTCTGTAGCGAGGTTCTGTAAGGTATAAAAAACACATTCCCCGTGTTTGCTGATCGCCTTTACCGACATCCTTTGTTTATCTAGAAATTACGCGGTCGAAGGGGGAAACGAAGCGGACAGCGGGCAGGCTCCGGCGAACTAAATTCACGTGTTTGACCGAATACGATGTGTCGTCGCAGAGAACAATAGCGAACCGAGTTCGTGCAGAGCGTAGTGGCAAAAATTTGTCTTGTTCCATCAAGAATGTGTGACAGCGGCTCGCACGTCGCGTCGGTAGAGGCAGCCCGAGCGGCGTACGAGGCAGCCCGAGCGGCGCCGCGTGCGGAAATGACGGTTCGAGCTGATGAGAATCGCAGGGAAAAGCTCATGCGGGTAGGATTCACTGCTGCATCCCTTTCTTCGCGAGCGAACGCGAGGAACGCCGCGATGTAATTTCCTGTCGGCGCAATCTCGAACGGCACGGCAAGCGCATATAGCGCGTATTAAATGCGATTTACTGGAAATGGGCGGGAATGCATCGCGTCACATCGGTTCGGGATAACGAAACGTACGGTTGATTGGTTGTAACAAGTGATTGATGCCATTACCGGTTTCCGTGCACGATCGTGCGTAGCTGTATGAGCGCGCGCGTGTTCACGCGTATATATGTAAATTATCTATGCACACGGTACACATTGCTTGGACATTAGCGGATTACCGTCCACCACGCGACGTATCTCTTTCCACGAGTAAAGAGGGCAGTGGGAGGTTGGACGGTATGTTCTCTTAACTTATCATTCTATTAGCATATCAGCTAGCCTCGTTACGAATGACTGTAGTGATAAATTGCTTGTTCCTGCGGCTCCTTTACGTGTTCTTAACAGATGACGGCTAACGGCCATTCGAGTCACGACGCGTACAAAGTACCGCACATAGGTATGTAGGTTTATACATACGAGGGCTGTTCCAGAATAATTATTTTGCATCTAGAGATTCTTTCTACAATTTATAATAAAATTTTCGTTAATGAAAATATGCCTTAATAATTTTTTAATTACTTCAAACTAATAAATTTTTAGCGAATCAAGATTTAGGAATGCTAACAAATAAAAGGATATTTGTAGGTAATTGTTTTATTTTTAGTGCAACTCCATATTATTATATATTCTCGAATTATTTTTCTTAATCAGAAATAATTTATATGCTAAGAAACAATATGACAATACTCGGTGTGCATTTTCAAGCATCATCATCTTTCATGACATTCTTAATTAAACAATAAGCTTTTATGAAAGATGTTTTAATATAGACATCGGGAGGACAAGGGGAAAAACGTAAAACAAAGACTCTAATTAACCAGTGTATTGTATTAAAAATATCTTTTCATATAAAAGTCCTGCGTTTTTCGCTTATATAAATATTAAGATATTGTCAATCGATATTAAGTAGATCGCTTTCACGATTCTATATGTGCGCAATCGTCATAATTTTTCCTTAACGCTTCTCTCTTTCTGAGAGAGTATTGTAGTGCAATTTTGTCTCGTTCTAGTATCGCTTGCGCTTTACATCTTCTTTATAGTCGTACATGAATTTGCAAATGACACTGCAGCTGTGAATATGTATACTCTTGTTCAAACAACATAGAAAACAGTTGGACACCATATGGAACCCATAGGAAAGTCCTTATTAAAGTAACATTTTGCATTCGCAATGGTAATTGCGAAATAATAGCGAACGCAAATTGTTTGGTAAAATTTATAGTCTGATAGAGGACATCGTAATAATATCATTACGTAGCCAAATGTTTAGCTTGTATTACCTAAGCGTAAATTTTTTGAAAAATTTCCGTAGCTAGCAAATCGAAATCATGTGATGCAATTTCATTAACGTGATCGTCTATTGAAATCATTATTTAAACTAATACTAATGTAATTTTTATGAGATATTAATAAATTTTTTTGAAATTTGTTTCTACGATAATTAACCATTCTCTACTATAAAACGTAGAGAATATTATTGTAGACTAACAGTTATACTTACAAAAAAACAATGTTTGTATGTTATTTTACGATAACATATAACGATAACTGTTCTGTATCGACAAATACCTACTGTTTTGTTATTATTACTTTCATCGTAAAAGTATCCTGTGACATAATGTAATTGGAACGGTAGTTCCAATAATATTCGATTCAGTAATGTGAATAAGTTATATACGATATGCATTGCTCTAAGCTATAAACTATAATGCGTATTATCATTGCAAAATCTGTTTGACACTTTAACGCCATTTGAAATTCTATACAGCGATGTAAACGTTGACTATTATTTGATATTCAATTTTTGTCGCCAATGCAACCCGTTATAGTTTAAACTCTAGTTTCAACGACGCGATCGATCGCGGATAAGTTCCGCTTCGGTGTACACCATTGCGCAAGACCAGCTCAGACACTCCCGGCACAAAAGTGTAATACGTTTCCCGATATTCTCCGCATCTATGGTTTAGTACACGCGTTTACACCTGTGAATCTTTTCACGGCGTTGCGCGCGAGAAGTAGCCCGATAAATTTTTCGCCATCCAAAAATTTCCGCGAACGCCGGGAATCGTAACAATGCTACTAACGGCCGGCGTTAGCAATGGCCGATCGTTGGCCGAGAGAGAGAGCCAATGTGTTTTACAATTCATACTAAACCGATAAATACGACGTACATGCTCCGCACGATAGAAGTCGTAAAATATCATGGCGCGATCTGATAATGATAACGAATATTCCCAGAGAACGTTTCCTGTTGCGGCCAGCTGCGGTGCGATTCAAATTTATGCGAATTTTGCTATAGCAAATAATCGATTAAGGACTATCGTTCATCAGACTAACCAGAAGACAGGATATTGAATATGCGACACTTTCATACTAAATGAGATGAATAATTCGTACTTAATGTCCTTCTTTGCTCTCTTTTATAAGTGCATTTAGAATATATATTAAAGATCGATAAAGCTCCAATTTTTTTTTTTCAAATTAATCGTAAAATGCAATCGTATCTTTTGCCTGAATTATTGATATATCACAGGTATTCCTGAAATTGATTAATTAATGTATCGATAAGAGAAATTTTATTCAACGATTAAGTCCAATAGTGTGACGAGCTTCTCTGCATGGCATACATTTTACATTCGATTTTTACTTTTTTATTTATAGAAAAAGATAAGTAACGCATTCAAATCATTGCCACATTCAAATTTTAAATGCGATGCTATCTCACACGCGAAATATAATTCGCATGGCGTAGTCGTCGATCGCGCGTAGCACGAGCTACTAGCCAGAAAATTTTCGTTCGCTTCTGGCCTAGAGTACCATGCCCAAACAAATCATAGTGGCATGATAGCAGGAAAGTAGCAATAACCGTCGCCATTTACGGCGGTAGCGATGGCTAGCTAGGCTGCTTTATATTCCAGCCGGCCGGGCGTTCAGACAGCTCGTTGCACTTCGCGCTACGTGTTTGCGATAGATCGCAGTGATGCATTCAAACGCGACTATATTCTGACAACAACGCATTTAAACAGTTATACCCGTGATCCGTGAGAACCTTACGCGACGCCTCCAGTCAGTCGATGGATGCGTAAACCGAGGCGGACGTGTCAACATCCATAATCTTAGACAATAATAACCAGAAACACAAGTGGAATGGCCAGGGAAATAAATTCCAGACGTCGAGGGTGAGTCCACGTGTCTTACCGGGGAAAGAATGTGTAATGTTTTCGTAAACAGGGTCATCTCGGTCTTCGCCGACTCTCTATCTTCCTGAACGGCATCATACGCCGCGGATTCGTGAGTGTTACTATATCTTGCCACGCCATAAATTTCGATGTTCCGTCCTTATCTGCCGGTTATCGACACGCTAAAAGTTTTCTTCGCTTCTCCATCTTCAAAAGAGGCGCGATTCTTCCGCGTCTTTTTATTCCTCTGAACTTCGCTGTGCATTATCCTATTTTTCCCGCTTATGTCGTACGAGAGCATCGCGTTCCGATCTCTCTAAAGTCTTAGGAACCCGAAGCCTTTCGAGTGTCTTTTTTTACTTCGCAAATTCCTCTGCTACTCTGAGATACCCTACTCTACGATACCTTACTCTGGGATACGCCAAGAGCTTCTTCTCATATGAAAACAGCAACACACACACACATATTCCCAAATAAATTTTAGCAAATACCTGGAATTAATATCCGGTACACGGAAATTGTTCGCAAAGTTACTGACAGAAATAAGTCAATTGCCAGAATCTTTTGACAAAATAAAATATTTTTCCATTAACTATGAGATACAGAAATATATATGTCAAAGTTCAAATCGTGTATAACTTCTAAAGCAATTCGTGAACCCCTTTTTAAATGAATAATTAACCCAAATCTAAACCACCACCAATTAGATGCAATTAAGATAAAAAGAGCGTGTAAGCGGATCGGATAGACATACTTTGGTAAAAGAGTAAGCTCGAATCTCTCACAAAGCCGATTGAGAAGAATCATGTTCGTAATCCTTTAATGTCCCGCGGTTAAACGTTTGGCGATAATAGATATACTGTATGAGATTATAAAATAATTTTGTGCTGGCGAAAGATAAATTTGTTCTATTGTTAAATAATATAATTCTGGCAGCAAACGCATGTATGAAGGACGTATATCATGAAGTATATTGAGAGTTGTTTCAATCTTTATAAATTATTATTATCAAGAACCAAGTATACCCGCAGCTATATAACTTTACTATAACATAAAATATTATATAACATATTACATAACAATAAATATACTATGTGATAAATAGCATCATATATATCACCGATTTATTAGAATAGGTATATCTAATTTAATAGAAGAGAATAGTAATGGAATAATAGACAAACGTATTTTATTAATTTTTTTCAACATAATTTTTGGAAATTGTTTTTCGAATATCTTATAATTACTCTTTATTGTTTTCCAAATTTTATATAACTAATACGATTCACTCAAAAAATTTCAAATTATATTGCATAAACCACTTACAATATAAAATTATAAAATATTAAAAACTGTATATATCGTAAACACACGAACGCATATTACTATTCTATACGTTCGTCTATATACATTTGCTTCATATACGCACTTATACCTTCTCTTACCATATAAAATAATAAATGTTCGTGATGGTGGGCGGAAATAAATCTTCAGTGCATCATCTTTTCACGAGAATAAATGATCTTTCGTCGCTTGGTACACGTGATATGTGGAAGTACACAACCGCGACCGTGATGCTCGCAGCGGGCATTGTATGGCATACGTGGTGCCCGGCCCGGGCGTTGCATCTCAAGGCGCATTAAACGGAAACAAGCGAGTTGCATGTAGCTTCTACCGACAGTTAACGTGCTAAACTAGCCCGCAACAACTCTGGACGAGCACACGGTAATCGTGATCGTATAAGCGGCGTTTCAACCCTGCCCTACTTCCTATTGGATGCGAATATTGAACGACCCGCGGCTCTTTAAGTGCCGACGAAAACGATTGCAGGCTTGTTATCACGTTGACGAGGTCGATCGTATCTCATCGCCGAATCGCGGTAGCCGCGAAATGCGCGAGAACGAAAGGTTCCTGTCGCATGGCACCTGCATTTGGCATCAGGACAATAATCCTCGGCTCACATGCATTGCGAGCCTGGGCTATTGTTGTGCCAAGTGCAGATGTGTAATACACTTTTTTCGGAATATCAACAAACTGAAGAAAGTACAGTCAAGTTATGAAGCCAAATGATGGCGGTAACGTTGTTCGCACTGGCATTTTGGTATCGCGATATTTATTTTCGATTACAACTGAAAAT
Source organism: Temnothorax curvispinosus (assembly GCF_003070985.1). NCBI lineage: Eukaryota > Metazoa > Arthropoda > Insecta > Hymenoptera > Formicidae > Temnothorax > Temnothorax curvispinosus. Next base: position 464,092 of record NW_020214640.1, read on the forward strand.
GTTATTTCTACGTTTAGTAGTATTGAAAGACAGATAAAGTTGTACAATTGATTTCAACCTAATACGTAAATCGACGTAATAACGAATAGATAAAATAGACTATGAAATACTTTAATTGATAAACAGATTAATTGACTTAAAGAGACTTATTATCTGCATGTTTAGCATTAAACGTGGATAATTCTTGTTTTATTCTAATGCCGAATGAAATCATTGACCTGAAAATATAAATTTTAAGTTTTTACAAACTAGTACATAAATGCAACGAATATGGATCTTTTTTATTATCATTTATTTGTAATTATGACACAAAGTGTTTTCATTTTTGTTTAACGAGCGCGCGGTTCATAAATCTTTTGCTATAAATTTATGAGCTAATAAGCAATGACAGGCAGAAAAGTGACCTCAAATATATAGATTTGTATTCTTGTCCAGCGTTAATATCGCGTATGCGTGACTAGTTTTTGCTTCATTATGCACCCATAAATCATGTTTATATCACATTTTTATCACTTATTATTAATATAATTCTAAAAATAACAGAGAAGTGCAATATGTAAGAAGCTGTTCGTACTTCGCTTTAGAGTTACCAAAATTAAGCAAAGCAACCACCAAATCAATAAAATCAATAAACACTTCTGCCTAACTATTAATTACCTCAACTTTAAGTACGAACTCAGCTGCATGACTATACGTGGTAAATCCACGGCACAACATAATTTAATCGCATAGCACTACTTCTCTCACAATAGGCTTATTTTATAGCATAAGTCCCCACGAGGCTATGGCTTAAAGTCTAGAATTTATACTCGGATTCTAAAGAGCCGACGGTTTGTTATCTTAAAAAATATTATTTTAAAGTTTGACACAAAACGTTTCTTCAGAATAGAAATAATTTCTCTGTTGTATAAAGAAATTACTTAATGTCGTTTTCTGCAGGGATCGATTTAATTAAGTGCGCAAAAGGAGATAATAGCAAGTTAATGGCAATCTACTACTAACAAAGGAACATTGCTATATGTATACTTATCGCGAATGCGCTAGCGATAATAATATTACACAAATTCTCCCACATTAACGTCTTATTTTCTCGTCAATATGCCGTCAACCGGTGATCTGTGTGGCGCAGATTTTCGTCGGTCACTAGCGGCGCAAACACGCCTGCACATATATGTTCGCGCAAAGGGACGAGGCCCTTTGTTTAATTCGGTCGCTGCGTAATCAATCGATGACCCGCCAATTACCGGTTTCCATCTTAATTGGCAAACATGAGCGGAACGAACGAGCGCCCCCGCGCGACGCCCCGGTCGCGAATTCACGTCACGTTTTCACCGCGAGCCACGCCACTAGCTAAAACGGAGCGCCTTTCTGCGGGACTTTGTCAAAAAGCTCACGTGATAAAGGGCGCCGATCTCGAGATTGCCGCCTCGAGATTTTCGTGCGGCAATAAACCCTCGATCTAGACGGCGCCCTTAGGAGCGATATTGCCCGTGCCTTCGTTTTCGTTTCTGTATTAAATGTAAGCATGTTAGCATTTTGACGACTACGTCGGCATCACATATTTTGTATTTTCAGAAATAAGTAGCAGGTTTAAACAAATCAGATATTCTAATAAATCTTATAACGTGAAGCAGTATATATTTTGATGCAATAAAATAGACTTGAAAGAGGTATTAGAAATGTCTCCGTTTTAGCGGTTATAATTAACAGGTCTAATTTATTAAATTTTATTACATAATTAAGTATTTTAACTAATAGTGGATTTAACAGAGTGGATAAATATTCATTTAAGTTTCTTGCTCCTAATAGGAATTCTTCGATTACTGTTTTTGGACATTGGTATTTTAAGCGCTAGAGAAAATGTCCAGTACGATCCTAACGAATGAATTCTTAAATTAGAGGATTAGTAATGCCAGCAGATTAAGTTTTCATATCAAATTCACGCTACCCGGCGGTAATTAAAAGCTATTCATGGAATAACTGTGGAAATCATGTAAAATATTTGCCGTTACTCCGCAACGATAAGAAAGCGCGTTGACGATCTTTCAAGAGTTCCAAATTTAACCACGCTCGATTCATACTCACATGAAATCTTTAATTCGAATTTGATCACTCGGAAATATATGCGCCCTTCGCATCCGGTGAAAACATACGCGTTTCTCTTTCCTTCGTCATTTTATTCTTGCTTCAGACGATAAAACACCGTAGACACAACCGAACGGTAGACGGTAATTTCAAAGGTTTACGAGGAACCCTTCTCTCTTTCAAACTTACGAACTGCTTTCGTGCGCGACAAATAAGATCGTAATCCTCCCGGTGCATTTTCTGCATTATGATTTCGCAGCGAGATTTACGACGAGAAGACGGTCCTCGTGAATACGTACAGATATATGCGCGTTTTCGTTTATGTATTTCCGTGTATATATGTATATACATATATTATGTGCACGCGCACACGCATATACGTGAGGCTCGCACATGAGATGATACGCTCCATGCGGATGATTGTAGACATTCCGCATCTCGCTTCTCAGCAGAGCGCGAATAAAAAAGCAGTTTGCAGAAAATTCACGAGAAAACTTTATATAATAATTCGAGAGCACGCGCCTATCGAGTTCTAATCGTTCATTCGGAAGCGGACAAATTTTTTGCGCGAACCGTCACGTTTGCCCATTCGCGGAATTTAATTAAGCGCGAAATGCTACAGTCATATAATGAATTTCTCATGTAATAAATTGAAAAATGTGTATTAGTTTGCCAGACACCTCTGCGTTCGTTGATTATTATTAAGTCGTAAAACGGTGTTAACAAAACGAAAATTATCGAATAAACGGTGTTGTTCGGTGCTGCATTGTTAATCGGGAAAGTGATAACGAAATAATGCAATTACATTGATTGTCCCGCATTAATTACTATGTTAACAATTTTTTAAATATAATTGTGTTAAATTGGATGTAAAATCAGAACGTCATTTATACATATAGTCGTTACGTGACGTTATATCAATTTACTTGAATTCAGTGGAGGGCATAATCGATCGGATATATGATCTTCTCATCAAAACGCGGAGAAACAGATACTATAAAATAATTTTTTTCCGATTATTATAAGTGATGTTAGTACGATTTCATGAAGTCAATTATTAATGGCTTAATTACAAAATATAAATAACAATTAATTCGTTTTCCTAATCGTTATCAGTGAATAATATAGCGATCACACTATCTATATGAATTTATCGCGTCATGTTTTCCTGTTAACGCGATACATGCCCAAACGCCGAGATAAAATTTTGTACCCGCAAGATAGAATTTTATCTCGTTATAAACGGGTGGGAGAGGAAGGAAGGAAGTGAGTCAACGTCGGCGACTTCATGCGTTAAATTACGTGTCGCACCAACTCCCAGTGGCAATTTTTCAAAACTACAACATTGTTAGACGGTCGTCAGTTAGTAACATAATATATGCGTCAAGACACGTTATATCGGTACGCCGAGGCAGACATCGATGCCTGCCGCAAATTGACCTAAATTGGAAAATAAACGCAATACCGCTGGGATAAACGTCGAAGATGCTCGAGAAGGAAACACTTCGGTCCACGAGGAGCTATTTGCAGCTCACATAACGCTCCATCTCAATAGACTAAGCCACTTTTCTTCTCCGGCCTTAAAGGTATTCCCCTTTATGCGTATCCACATGCATTGTCTATTGTCTCGCACAAAAGATTTCTATTGAGCATCTTTCGTTTCATACGTCTCATCCTCCGTCCCGAAAGTTGACGACTTCAAAAAAAGAAACTCGACTCGCGGAACTCTCTAATGGTTGAGATTTTTGCGATCTTTGGAATATTGCTTTAAGTAGAAAGTTTGCGGATAACCATTTTCGTCTAACCGCGCGCGCTCCGGTCACTGGAGATAAAAGATGATGGAATTGCGGGGCGAACGGAAAGGAATTAAATCTTGGAAGTAAATCCTGTTCGCGCGTATATTTCCGTAAGATGTCATAAAGCTATTCGCAAGATGTTAGGCGACCTGCGTCTAATTTAATGAGTTAAAAATGTTACATTTATATAATATGACATGTGTAATTACTTTTGACGCAAATGTGATCCACATTAATATGATCGTATCATGAACCGCACATTCTTTATGCTGCATTTCCAAAGATCTTTTTTATGGTTCCGAATTTAATTTAAATTAATTTAACGAAAGATTGCTAATTACGTAACATCTATACATAAATATCTATATAGAAGGAAAAAAAACAGTTATGAAAAAATATCGATGTAACATATTATTATTTATTATTTCGAGCTACTTGGGCTATTGCACCGTGGTTCGACAAAAATTTTACATAAACTTATATTACGCGAGATCATCGCTCCATCAAGTCCATCGTGCAGGATTGACGCGTAATTGCACGACGGTCGCCTGAGTTAAGGAGAGTAATATGCCTGAAAGCTTGGCGCGCGTGGTAACACGCGTAGGGGAAAGCCATTTTAATGGCCCCCTATTTGTTCCTCACTTCCCATAACGAGAAACGTAGCATACGCTGGCCGGCGACGATCGATACCGACAGAACGAGACACTTATCTTCTAATGACTATAACAGCCCTCGATGTGTCGACAGCATGTGCAATGCAGCCACCTGGCTCGGAATGGGCGCGCCTCACTAGTGATGACACCTACGAGAAGTGCACAAACATTTCCTGTCGTTATCACTTCGCGCTTTATCGAGGTCGACGTTGCACACTGTATTTAGATAATTGCAACTTGTGGCACTTTTTCCCGCGCCATCGTAGCGATAATCTCTCTTATGGTTCTGTTTAAGAATTAGTCCTAGTTTCTAGAATTAGAAGAAAGAACAAGTTTTCATGGTTTGAGCAAAATATAATAATTGATATTTTAATATTTATTATATTTTACTCAAACCATGAAAACTTGTTTTTTCTTTGTAATAGAACAATGGCATAGCATGTTCACTCGGTAAAATTCTTTAAATGAAATATTTCCTTGGAAAATAATTAGAAACAAATAATACTGTGTTAAAACAGATAAGTAAAGTTTCTCATATAACGTTTTTGTTTGAAAGTATTAGCACCACTGTTTTGTTTTTCTTAAGAAACTAAAGTAGAGCTTCCAAACTTTTGAACGGTAGTGTATATATAGGATAACAAATAGAATTCTATTTTGAAATCCGAGAATTGTAGATCGTGTAAAGTGGACTTTATATATTGTTTGTCGGGCTAATCATTTTTAAACGGTTTATTAATATCGTATACTGTTATATATATTGTGCCATGCAACTTTATCAGTGTGATGAAATACAATGTATATTATATTACCAAATATTAAGTCTATTATACGTTGTTTCACGAACTACGCAATATATTTACGTCATTATTGAAGTAATTAGTAATATGTGCATAATGATTAACGATAACTGCTAAATTTTCCATGATTGCCTGCAGTAAAGCTGATTATTTATGGTTATTACATGCAAATAATCATCATCGGATCTAATACTTAATACAGAGTATACATTATATGTTACGTAATAATTGCTGTCATAGATAATTATTGAGGAATCTGTTTATTACCGTCTTATCGAAAGAAAGATATGGATAGTAAATAAAACTATATACAATTTCAGTTTTCGATTATGATACAAATACGTAGCGATATGCAGTCGGGCATAAATCGATTAGATTCGAACACATACACTCATAATGATTCTATAATATAATTGTACGATAACGATAATTCTAATGACAACCGCCTTATCTACATAATATACCAATATCTTATTATCGCTGTACAAATATTTTATAAACGCGAATGAGAACAACTCTTTAATAACATCTAGCGAGGTACTGATGATTTAGCAATTACCCGAGACTTTTATAAATGAGGATAAACGTGAGCAAAATAGTTAAAACGTTACAATAGCTAAAAATAAAATGTACATATAAAATTACTTATTTACTATATATAATTATATAATTATACATAGTTTTATTTATATTGTACTATTTCAAGTGTAAAATATAATATATAATATATCATCTATATACTTATATTTAATTTTACTAAATTTTGCAAAATGAATCTTTAAAGAGCACTTGCAGTTAGTAGCTAAATTGCTAAATTAATAGAATATCAATAAAATAACAGCAGGAGTAAATTTATACCCTATCGCAGTATAGTGAGTTTTCTGAAGTTAACGCAATTAAATCTTGTCTAACGGATAATGACATTAGCTTAGAACAAAATAGAAAATCGTGTAAAATAATTTTATGATTTCTATCCCAAATTCTCTTCATTTCTCTTAAATCGTTAGAAATATAGCTTTACAACGACGGTGACGAGACTTGGGGCAACAGTTCGATCGTAAAAACGAATGGATTTCGAGTATCCCTGTGACCCGCGTCCTTCTATCTTCCTTCCAAGTATCTATCCTTACCTTGGCTGGCATTGGTCCGACACCATCATGCTTTGCTCCACTTTTAGCCCAGCAACGTATTACAGCGACGCTACTTCCGTAAATTGAAGAAGCCCCAAACCCGTTCCGCAAGCAGGATGCCAAGCTACCATGACATATCGATACCAATTTCTAACAAGGCAGCTAAAAATCCAGTACATACCAGTGCTCAAGTCTTGTTCCTTCGTAAGAGAACAGATTTACGAAGGGCTCATAGATTTTAAGACAAAGCTGCGTATACTCGAGCGACAAATCAGCTTTCTGCTAGAGTTCTATATTTTTAAAATAAAACTATATATTGATTAGCTTCTTTAATCTCGTTGACCTGCGTGAAGTTTTCATTCAGTTAATACCAGTCGAGAGGTCTCTCGTTCATACTATCCGATATCGATAGTTCGGTAAGTTCGCGGAGAAGAAATCCTGAATGAGGCTCGCACGTGATATTCCGATCGCGACTTCAAATTGATACGTTTCCCGAAGATTTCGCGAAGTCGACGGAATCCAATTTTAGCCGAGTTTTCAGGACTCGTTCCCGATGGGAGTCAATGAGGAATTTTCGCTATCGTCGCTCAGCACGGATCCACTCGACGGATCAATCGTACTCGACGGAACCTCCGGCCGTATATATATATATGCATACGGGAAGCTTTCGAGGCGAGAAACGAGCGCATTGCATTTACGCAGCTTTCACTTGTACGTTGGCGACGTACGAGTGCCGACATGACAGGCATTGTCTTCTTCTAAAACGGCCGCCGACGATTATTGCCATTATCGAGAATCGAGCTTTCACGGTTACGGATCTCTGACGTGTTTGCATGCCGCGCGCGCGCAGCTCGGCGCTATTCAGTAACGTCAGACTTAAAAGGTTTTTATACCGCGCTACATCGAGCCGTTCTAGTTAATTATTTATGTTAAGCATGTCATCAATGGGATGACATTTTAGCGAAAGTTTCATCGTCGCAAAATTGTGACATATTGACAGACAGCAAATATCGAACAACAATTTGTTTGAAATTATTATTAGTAATTGCGAGATGCACTACAATACAATATCGAATAAAACAATATGTATCAGGATTAACTTCGCTATCTTCTCCTTCGCTATTTATTATTTAACTTTAATCTATAATCTTTATACAGCTGATTTTTGTCAATTATTTACCATTGTGTAATTACATATTTAATACACGGGTAATTAACGACGAAAACATTACCAAGAGGACGTTACAACGTTCTTGCGCCAAAACATTCATTACATATGGTGACATCCTCGCTATAGTCTTATCTCCCGCGTATTATCTGTTCTCCGGACGCCTATTCGGCCTTTGTAAATCCCCGTACTATCTGTTTTTGCTGCCAGCCACCGCCGTGTCGCTGATCGTAAACACAGTTCTCCCTGCTCCGTTTTGAACAACGTCATATTTCGTCCCACGACCGCCGTCTCTGAACAATCCTGTATACGCATCCATACGGGCGATTGCTGTTCTCTATCTTTATCTCTCTCTCTCTCCACCTATCTATCCATTTATCTATCCATCTAGTCATCTGTCTATCTATTCATCTATCTTCCTCTCTCTCTGATTTCGTTCGGTATGCTTGTGTATCAACGTCCGTTCATAGAGCATTAACAACAGAACGGCAGACGTGAGCCGCTCGTAAAACGGGAGAGCGCGGTTCTCTCTGACTGGATGCGTATATACATCTGGCTGTATAGGCTCTGGGCTTCGGGTGCATACACTTGAAATCGCGCGTACTATATACGGGATTAATGGCGATGAGCGCGGATACGCGAATGACGGATTAATGGGGCGAACTGATTTTCAGCGTGGTCTCTCCCGATTTTGATCACTTAATGGTCGAGCTAAAGATATCCTTTTGTTGCCGGGCATAAGTGGCTAATGTGATAGAAAATTAGTGACGATCAATTGACACAATGTCGATTTGAATCAATCTGATTAAATTTAGTTCTTCCCATTATAGACATTTTCCATATGTTTGCAACAGGAAGTTTTACTCTGTTGAAAAAGCTTCGCGTACTTTTTAATTAAAATAATTAGTTTTGTATTTTTAACAAAAAAATATGAAATTAACAAATAACAAGCAAAAAAGTTGAGCTTTGAAAGTGTAACGGGGTTAACAGTGCGCAAGTTAATGTTACATCAACCTTTAACTACTAATAAGATACATAATTATACATCATTAACTTGCGCGTTACACTTTTAAAGTCCAACTTTTTTGCTTATTACTTGTTAATTTCCGTATCGAGGGTCCTTAGTTAATTATTCATTTATTTGGAAAACTATGTGTCTAGATTACTATTCTCATTAATATTTATTATAAATTATTATACTCAGATACTATCGTAAAAATACATTTGTATATACTTCACCGTATTACTCAAAACCTATTCTATCTTTTATCACATTTTCTTTTATATCCTACGCGTTCTAATATACACGTTTGTGTAGACAAATATCACATAACTTTTTATACGCTTCAATATAGTAGGAGAAAAGAATCACAGTAATTATAAGAACGCTCCACAATTATTAAATATGCTAAATACACTCATAACAATGCATGGATAATTTTGTAATTGTATGATACGACACGGAACGTGGTCTTTCCCATTCGCTATTCAAACGAAATTGGAAGCGGTGTATTCTGGTCACGTACTTTTCAAGGCGAAAGTAAGACAAATAAGATGAGGCGAGCGGCATTTACTTGATGATTATTGTGACTATCCAAAACAATTTTGCTTGCGTACGTGGGGTGGTTGAATTACAATATTCTCAAAATTTATACACTATTCATATACTTGGTATTTTTTTTCAATGATACAAGATATTTTTATATATTTTTCTCTCTGAAATTTTATCAAGAATAAACATTCTACTTAAAAGAACATTAATTTGCTTATAAAAATTATTATTAAATAAAATAGTTTTTTGTTATAAATATTTATTATTTTAATAATTTTTTGCAACATTGAAAGTGATTTTTCTTTTCTATAAATCTTAAATCTTTTAAAATCCTATTATTTACCAAGTATATTACTGTATCAACAAATTATTACGCGTATGAGTAGTATATGAATTTAAGGATTATTGGTGTAGATCATTTTTAGTGATAAATTACTTTTTACTATAACAGAAGCTAGATGAAAAGGCGTATGATCTTTACACATTTATAACAAACTATGTTTTCTCCTTATATACTTCACGTGAAATAAGATTTTCTCACATTTCAAATTGTTGAAGAATGTAATGATTTTATTAGGATAGTATTTTCTGCTTCGCAACTCACGTTTGAGCTTCTTCTGATCCGATCAATTCTAGAACGTGATAACTTTCGATCGATTGCAGAGGACTTTTTTTTCTCGTAAAAATAGAAAAAATTTTCTTTTTCTGCGTGATGGAGGGAGACATATGTGGGAATATAAAGGATGTATATATTCATTGTATTGTAGTTGCAAACGCTATAGAGTACCTATATATATCGTCTTCGTTTTCGCATTTTTACTGAGATGAATAAATTTAATAGACGATCGACGATCGATCACCTAAGTGAGCCATCCTGCAGCTATATATTAATTTGTAAGGCGCTAAGACTGATTTTTAGTGGAGTTACTTCGCTTTCTTATAGCTTAGAAACGTGGAAGGGGCTTCTTTCTCTCTGGTCACGTATCGCTAAGGGAAACAGGAAAAGGAGTGAGAACGGAAAGTGGTGGAAGGCGGAGGAAGAGATCTATGCGAGGTCCATATACCCCACGGGAATAATGGAACATCGATAGATCGCGGCACTTTCCCACACACTCTTTCTCAAATCTTTTCGACGAATTGCAACCGGACCCGGTAATCACTTGTCCTAGACGCAGCTGATCCTGAAATTGGTTTTTTATGGCCGACGCCGTTCGTCATCTCGAGTAGTGACCGAGAGGAGGGAAGGGTACGTGTCTAGCGCGCCTACCCCGTTCGTTGAAGGAGGGCCTGGCTTTTGAGAAATGTTACTTTCCCAAGTTAAAGAATAGCCCGTTCTTTTTGTTCCGTACATCATTGGCAAAGTTTTGCCGAGTCACAAGATTATATCCTATGATATCGTCACTAGCGGAAACGTTATAAACCATATAATGCTGGCGTTAATGAAAATAATAGGACATAAATTATCGAATTGCAATACGTGTAAATGATATTGGCAATATCTCGTTATCTGTATCATGCGATTAAGTATTTGTACATACATAGCGAAAAGATCTTCACACATAAAGTATCAATCGCAAAATGAATATGAAAGAATTGAAAGACCAATGCATGGGCAACAGCAATGCAAAAAGATTTAACACGATAATATCGTAAAATATATGACAATACAATATAATAAAGTAATAGCTTATACTGAATATGAAATACTGCAGATATGAGAGAAACGTATGTTAATATAATTGAAAATGTATCTTGTTTATTTAGCGTATAACATTTTACTTATAATTTATCATTAATTAATTACAACGTAAGTCCGCGAAGCATGACTTTTGAAATTAAATCATTTAAAGCTAATTTAATTAATATTAATATTAATTAATAAATAAAAATTTAAACAAAAATTAAATTAAATTAAATTAAAAAATATTTTAGTGAAGAGATTATAAATATTGAATTTTATAACAGAGGAAATAAAATGGGCTAATGAACCAAGCTAGTTGTTAGTGCTAAATATGTATTATCGTCTGAATAAAAATGAATAATGAAATGTCAAAACGTTTCAACCTGTAATAAGACCACTGAATTTTATTAAACATACCACATTTTTTATTATTGTACGCGAAACATTTGCCAGATTGACTATTCTAAACCTCTCGTTGCCGTGTCTTCGCTCTTTAAAACTTCGTCGCTTCCTCTGTCAGATGCTAAGAAAATGACTTTTCGAGAGTACAAAATGAAGGTCGAGATACTGAATGACTGGCTTTTTTTCGTGGCATGAACTTATAAGTTGACACTACATACTGCCGTAGGCGACACATTACCGCTACTGCGATTGCTCTCTTTCTCTCTCTCTCTCTCTCTCTCTCTCTCTCTCTCTCTCTCTCTCTC